>NW_024070191.1:30824765-30992284 GCF_014754425.2 Oryx dammah | reverse complement strand
TCTGGTCCCATCACTTCATGGGAAATAGATGGGGAAACAGTGGAAACGGTGTCAGACTTTACTTTTGGGGCTCCCAAATCACTGCAGATGGTGACTACAGCCATGAAATTAAAAGATGCTTACTCCTTGGAAGGAAAGTTATGACCAACCTAGATAGCATATTAAAAAGCAGAGATATTAGTTTGCCAACAAAGGTCCATCTAGTCAAGGCTGTGGTTTTTCCAGTGGTCATGTATGGATGTGAGAGTTGGACTGTGAAGAAAGCTGAGCGCTGAAGAATTGATGCTTTTGAACTGTGGTGTTGGAGAAGACTCTTGAAAGTCCCTTGGACTGTAAGGAGATCCAACCAGTTCATCCTAAAGATCAGTCCTGGGTGTTCATTGGAAGGACTGATGCTAAAGCTGAAACTCCAATACTCTGGCCACCTCATGCAAAGAGTTGACTCACTGGAAAAGACTCTGATGCTGGGAGGGACTGGGGGCAGGAGGAGAAGGGGACAACAGAGGATGAGATGGCTGGATGGCATCATCGACTTGATGCACGTGAGTTTGAATGAACTCTGGAAGTTGGTGATGGACAGGGAGGCCTGGCGTGCTGCGATTCATGGGGTCGCAAAGAGTCAGACATGACTGAGCGACTGAACTGAACTGAACTGAAATTTATTTCTAGATAGAAAAGCGGGTAGACAAATGAGTAATAGTAATTCTGGGTAAGATGTACTATTATATCTATGACAGTACAGATGCCAAAGGGGGCCTGATACATATAAAAAACACCAAACAATAAATTCATGTCTGTGCATTAGAGCATTAAACTATAATGTATCCTTAGAGCAGAGTGTTATGCCCCCTTCCTCATGATGCTTATTTCAAAAACCTGCCACCTCCTTAACTTTTTGAAACTTTAAGAGAAAATGAGGCATAAGCTTCCTCAGTTTCCAGCATCCAGAAGCTATTTATATTTGCATGTATTCTCATATCCATATTTCTGGTCTTACAGAAAGAGATGTCATTTCTTGCGTTAAGGCCATTCCTTCTTTAAGATCTAGGCTCTTGACTGACTCTGCCAGCAGTCCCCAACATTTTTTGCACCAGGGGCCCGTTTTGTGGAAGACAATTTTCCATTGCCTGAGGGTGGGGGTTGGTTTGGGGATGATTCAAGTGCATTACATTTATTTCTATTACTATTATTATTACATCAGATCATCAAGCATTGGATGCCAGAGGTTAGGGGGCCCTGATCTAGACCTTACTGCATCTCTGTTCTCTTTCTCCCTCCCAAGTTGCCAATTTTGTCCCCATTGGTCCCTTCTGCATAGCATTCAATTATGACCCAGTCTGTGATCCATCTTAGAAATAAAGTCCTCCCTTGACCCTACATTGTACTAGCTACTTAGTGCTTAGGTTTGGAAGAGCAAATAGTTTTTTGCCACATGTGTTGTCTACAGTCTAACTGGGAATGACTTTCCCTAACTTCCAAGCCTAGAATTCCTTCTTTGCTTGTTTTCTGTTATTTCTACTTTCTGCTCACTTGTTCTTCAAACGTCTGCCGTCTACGTTTGACTTCATCTTTTCTGATCATGGGCCTGATATTTTATTTTTTAATTAATTAAATTGGAGAACTATTACTTTACAATATTGTGATGGCCTGGTATTTTATTTAAATGGCTGTTCAATTCTATGACTTGTCTCACTTTGCTTCTTCCTAGATCGCTACTGTTTCACTGACCAGCATTCTTCTGTCATCTGTGGAGTATTGATTCTCTTCAAGTGCCTTTTCCTGTTGTTTTCTATGACTGCTTCTTCCTTGGACTCTTATCATGTCACAGCATCTCCGGGTGATACCTTCTTATTACCTGCTGCACTTACCACCACGTTCTTCCTTTCAAAATGTATTCAAGTTAACTCTTCTCCTCTGAGAGCTAGTTCCATCTACCTGCTTCTTAGACATCTCAGCTTGCTCCAAAGTCATCAAGTTCCCACCAAAATCTGCTATTCCTTCTGTGTTGAGGAATGGCAGAATTATAAAAAACTTGGATGTTATCATCTACTCTTATCTTTTTCTCACCCTGACACCCCATCAATCAATAAATCCTGCCAATTCTATTTCTTGAGCATCTGTTAGGTCTGTCCTCTCTTCCCACTTATCTTGCCTTAATTCAGGTCTCATCTTTTATTTGGATAAAAGCAATTATATTACTATCTGATTTCTTTGCCTTTGATAGGATCTCTGATTTTATATCCTTTCAGTCTATCCAACACACTGTGGCCAGGGTCACCTTTCCAAAATATGAATCCGACTGAAGACAAAAGCACACGTGAGATATTCTGCAGTGAGCCATGACCTGTGGTGCTCGTCAAGGTATAGAGGAGAGACTCAGTTGAGCCATGTGAGCAGCTGCTAGGAGAGTGGGAATAGAGGGTTAATTAAGGATGTCAAATTCTAGGCTCCTATTTCTGCCCTCTGCCCTCACCCAGGATTGTGCTGGTAGGTGCTTAACAACCAACTCTCACAAAATAAACAAACCCCTTATTTGTACAGTGTACTGGGTTCTGTGGCGCAAATACTACCACTAGGGCCAGTTTCAAGCAACCGTCACCTGAGTTTGGAAGACATTCGCAACTGACTATCACAACTTTTGTTCTCTTTCCTCATACTGAGTATTTCTACAGTGGGATCTAGGCTAAAAAACAAACAAACAAACAAACAATTCCCTGACCACCTATGGTCCATTGTAGGGGAACTTTCTGGCAAGCGTCACCTGGAGTCAGCTGAGCAGCGGATGAGCAGAGCCTTACTGGGGACTGCACTGGACTTCACAGAAACTGAAACACAAATTGACGAGATGCTTGGGCTCTGTAAGCAGAAGATGCGGTGGAGTGGATGCTGACAGCCTCCTGTGCAGCTGTGGAGGCCCACTACTCTACACAGACCAGGAGGCTCCAGAAAGCACAGCCCTTGCTCTGTGCCCAGCCTGCCTGGAGCCTGCTCTTGGGCTGAGCTGCCAGCACACTGATGCTCTGTGGCCAGCCAGCCTGGAGCCCACCCTCCCGGGTGACACTGCCTCTGCTCCCCAGAGCAACACACAGATAACTTTTTCCCCCATAACTGTGACTGAATGGATTATTCCTTTCTGCACAAGATTGTATGTCATTGTCAACATCAAAAACTTCCCCCGCTTCGCTCTGGCAGTACCTGCCTTATTGATTGGGTGCCTTCTGAACAACTCACTCACACAAAGCAATTAAACCTGTCTGACTTCAAAAGTTAGGTAAGACAAGCCACGTCGAGCAGTGCAGCACTCACCTAATATGATTATTTCTCTTCTTCCTGGTGATAATAGAATTATGCAAAAGCAGCCTTGACCCAATAAGGATTTTTCTCTTCAGAATCAAATCTCCACTTCCCCCCTCAACTCCCAGCCCTCCCAGCCCCCCTCCTTTCTTGTTGTCTAGCCACTCCCTAGGCACTGCTGTCCTTCTTTGTGTACCAGCCCGCGAATCTAAGAGTTTCTGACCTGTGAAGCAGCACAAACTGATGACAATGTGGCTGGATGCCTCTAGTAGGTAAATGATGAAGCAAAAGCATCCATCTCTGGCTTTTAATTCATTCTGAAAAGTTTATTGATTGCCTCTGGTGTGACTGCTCAGGTGACTAGATTTCATTTAAGGAGTGAGGCTTTTTCCAGCTATTTCAGAATTCCCCTGTTTGTCATTATCCTCAAATTGTCTGGATTCTGGACAAAGGGAGGCCCTGTCCCTGGACTCTAGTAATAGGAAGGGTGGGTAACAGCCGTATGAGCATTTGTATGGCAATGCTGGTTGATATATCATTAAAATAGTTCCCTTAAGGGGCTTCCCTGATGGTCCAGTAGTTAAGATTTTGAGCTTCCTGTGTAAGGGACCACAAGTTTAATCTCTGGTCAGGGAACTAAGATCCTGTGTACACATAGAGTGATCTAAAAATCGAACTCCCCCAGACTTCCATGATGGTTGGTAAATAGTCATTGCCTTAAATCAGGGGTCCCCAATCCCTGGAGACTGGGTCCATGGCCTGTTGGGAGCCCAGCCACACAGCAGGAGGTGAGCAGCAGGCAAGCGAGTGAAGCCTCATCTGCCTCTCCCTGTCCCTCCCCATCTCTTGCTTCACCTCCTGAACCTTCCTTCCCTACACCCAACCCCCACCACCCTCTGTCCCTGTAAAAATTTTGGAAAAAATCAACTTAGTCAGCTGATGTCCTCATATGTAGTCTCTCTAGTGATAGCAGATCCAAACACCAAACACAGGAAAAAAATCCCTGTGTATAATCAACTGACCACTCAGAAGAATTGTTCAACTATTAAGGTGACATTTTCTGTTTAAAATAATGGAGCAGTCCCTGCTAGGGTAGAAGACAGCCAGATACAGGGAGACTCAGGAGCTTGGTCCTCTACCGGATTCAAAGGCACTGCTGCTGCTGCTGCTAAGTCACTTCAGTCGTGTCCGACTCTGTGTGACCCCATAGATGGCAGCCCACCAGGCTCCCCTGTCCCTGGGATTCTCCAGGCAAGGTAGTCTGGTCTAATTCCAGCCCTACTCAGTCACCATGGAGAGACCGACAACCTGGCAGGTCCCAGAGGAGATGCAGGTAGTAGAAACAGGAAATATAATTCCCTTGCTTCTGTAATAGATTATCTTAAGCCACATTTTAAGAAAGGTAAAAGAAAGGGCATAGAATGAGGAATTATATAAGAACTCCAGAAGCAAATAAACAATGTTATGTAATAAACTGTATACGTTCCCTCCCTGCAGACAACATCCACTGATAACGAAAGCCACTGAGCCACGATCTCTGCCAGGGAAGCCCTTCATAAGGATGCCAGTGTACACACCAAGAGGGCCTTTTCCTACCTAACTCCTTCAAAATGTAACTCCTCAAATGTCAGATAGTTTGGGAATTCAAGAATAGTTGATTGGCATCCATCGACCCTGCCCCCAAGTCAAACTTTCACTCGGGCCCTGCATAGCACTGCTTTGGGCCAGAGTTATTCACTTTCCAGCCAAAATCAGCCAGGACTTTTGCTTCTGTCATTAGGGTCGATGGGTATTCGATGGGTATTCTGGGGAGGCCCTCTCACTGCTGAACAAATACTCCCTGCAGAGGAAACGTGCTTTGAGGCATCCTTAACTGCCTCTCTTTGCAAGTGACTGAGAAGGGGTGGCCTTACGTACATTTTAAATGTTTGGAATTCAATAGTGAAGCCATCTTATCCTGGACTTTTCTTTGTTGGACTATATTTGTTCCCTGTTAGAATTCAAAGGGCATTTCCCACAGAAATTGAGCAAACAATTCTGAAATTTGTTGAAATCACAAAAGAATGTAAATTGGTGCAGCCACTATTTCATTAGTTGATTGTTATTGGCCTTAAAAATTTTTTTTACATGCTTCTCCTCTTTTTGATTAATCAAACTTTTTTTCCATTTTGCTCTTTTCTTGTTCATTATGCATTCTTTGTATTATTCTCTTAGTATTTATCCAAGAAATTATGATGTGCATCTCTCACTTAATAAAGTTACTAAAAAGTAGTATTTTCACCACTGTTTTCTATCAATTTCCAGCAAGACACAAATGTTAGCTATCTTAAATTCCATTTATCTCTCTCCCATGTTTATTTTAAATCCCACAAAATGATATTACTATGCAAGGAGATCCAACCAGTCCATCCTAAAGGAGATCAGTCCTGGGTGTTCATTGGAAAGACTGATGCTGAAGCTGAAACTCCAATACTTTGGCCACCTGATACGAAGAGCTGACTCATTTGAAAAGACCTTGATGCTGGGAAAGAAGGAGGGCAAGAGGAGAAGGGGACAATAGAGGATGAGATGGTTGGATGGCATCACCATCTCAATGGACATGGGTTTGGGTGGGTTCCCGGAGTTGGTGATGGACAGGGAGGCCTGACGTGCTGTGGTTCATGGGTTTGCAAAGAGTCAGACATGACTGAGCGACTGAACTGAACTGAACTGATTGTTTAAAAAAAACAATGTTAACTTGCATTTATCTATATATTTACCTTTTTCTGCTCTTCATTATTTACTGCATTTCCATTTATGAATCTTTTCTTTTTGTCTAAATAATTCCTTTTAGCACTTCTTTTAAAATATTAGTCTGAAGGTGATAAATTCTTTCACTTTCTGTCTGTCTGGTAATTTTTATATTTTGCATTTGTCTATAAATTATCATTCTGGGCATAAAATGATAGATCTTTAGCTTTCTTATTTTTAGAACTTTAAATGTGCTATTTCCCTGCTTCATTGTTTCTGTAGAAAAGTCAACCTTCAATCCTGTTGTAACCTTTTTGGATATAATGTATCTTTAAAAGAAAAAACTCCAGATGCCTTTAAAATATTCTAGCTTAGTTTAATTTGAAGATTTTTTTTTTACTATGAGGTGTTTAGGAATTTTTTTCATTAGTCATGGTTGGGGTTCACAGAGACTTAAATATATGTGTTGATGTCTTCAGTTTAGGATAATTCTCAGTATTTCCTCAAATATTTTTCTCTGTCCCACATGCTCACGCTTTCTCTCTCTCCTATTTTTCTTGGACTTTAAGTACATTTTTGCACCTTATTTCCATGTCTCATATGTCTCCTAAACACATTTATACATGTTTTTCTTTTCCAGGATTTACTTTGTACTTTTTTTTTCTACTAACCTGTTTTCCAATTCACTAATTTTACCTTTCTCTCCGCTCAAACAGCTGTTAACCCAACTGACATTTATAATTTTATTTCTTGTGTTTTTAAAATACTTTTTTGATAGATTATCATTCTCTGGTAAATTTCTCCTGTTTGTTTTCAAGTCTGTGGAGAAGTTTCAACTCTTTCATTAGGCAGCAGGGTGGAGACCCCCCAGGGAAGGAAGACAGGGCCTCTTCCCTCTCTACATGTCTTTTCCACTGTGATAAACTTTCAACCGTAAGGCATTTTCCAGCAGAGTCCTGCCTTTCAAAGGATGTTTACACAGAAATGAGAGAGCTGGAGGAACCACAGGCAGTAGGACACTTGTTTTTCAAAAAGCCGTGTGTTCGGACACCTTGTAGACATCAGATAGACCCCACAGCAAACAAGCACGAGGACCTGAAACACCCACTGAGAATGACCAGAGTCTCTTTCGCTTTAGCACATTTCTGAGGGTGGAGGGGGGGTGGTTGCGTGCAGAATGAGGTACACAAAACTGGAAACCATTGGGCTACTTGAGAAGTCACACCACATTCAAACTGAGAGCTATGATTCCCTTGAAGATGGGCACGTAGCTTGGATTTCCTGCCATCAGGCCCTGCTCCAGAGCCTCAATGATGGTTGGCTTCATGTCCTGGTAGGTGTCCCCTTGGGTGGCCAGCAGTGTGCCAATGCAGTCATCCTTGATGCCTGGGTATTTGCTGATCAAAGTTGAAACTTCCAGGCAGAGCACAGAGGGCTTGCTAATTTAATGACTTCTGCAAGGGTGGCAGTAATGATCCTGTGCCCACCTGCATCTTTACCAAATCTGGAGACTTCCAGAACAGGAAGTGGAGCTGTTCAGCCTCCCTGACGGTCTTCTTGGCACCCTGTTTGTGCTCCTTGGTGCTCCAGGATGAGATGTGCTTCTGTGTGGTGGCCGATTAGGGACCCCACCTCCACTTGCTGTCACCCTTTCTATAATGGTTTTGAATTTTGGCAACATCATTGAAATACGCTTCCATGGTAACACAGACGATGGCTACAGTATTTGCGCCTAACAGCCACTTCTTTGCCATTGGCTCACCTAGATGTTGCTCCAGATCCCAGAAGACCTCCTCCAGGAAACTGCTGCAGCCTCCTTGCAACAATGTGGTCTAATACCCCATCCATATTTGGTTCACCCTTCCATTTCATTTTTTTTAAGTTAATTTATTTTAATTAGAGGATAATTACAATACTGTGGTTTTTGCCATACATCGACATCAGTCAGCCATGGGTGCACATGGGGCCCCCCATCCTGAAGCCTCCTCCCACCTCCGTCCCCACCCCATCCCTCTGGGTTGTCACAGTGCACCGGCTTTGAGTGCCCTGCTTCATGCATCAAACTTGGACTGGTCATCTATTTTACCCATGGTAATATGCATGTTTCAATGCTAGAAAGACGGGAATATATTCATGGCAGCAAAAGAGTTACAAATGTAAAGAACAGACTTTTGGACTCTGTGGGAGAAGATGAGGGTGGGATGATTTGAGAGAATAGCCTCCATTTCATTTTTAAAGTACTTCCCCTTTAAACTGACCTGGGGTTCTGCAAAGGTCTGGCAGTTGTGACGATTGCTATCATATCCTGAACATAACATAACCCGTAACAGTGTGGGTATTGCCAGTATTTCAGATGTTCTATCTACAACTGAGTTTCATCTCTATAAGAGTCAAATTCATAGAGTCAGAAAGTACGTTGGTAGATGCCAGGGGCTGGGGCGAGGGGGTGGGGAGTTAGTGTTTAATGGGGACAGAGTCTCAGTTCAGGAAGGTGGAAGATTCAGGAAATGGTTGACCGCGAGAGCTGCACAACAATGTGAATGTACTTTAGTCTCCTGAACCGTACAGTTAAATATGGTTAAAATAGTACATTTTATATTGTGTGACTTTTACCACAATGAAACATTTTTTTTTAAAGAATTCATTTACTGAAAACACTAACTAGTACCTTTATTTTAAAATCTTCACTTATCTGAGTAACAACTTAAAGAATCTGTTGGAAAATCTAGAAGATGATGGCAGGGAGTGTTCCCACGTGGGTCAGCTCTGGGCTCAGTCTCTTTCATGCCATCTTTAGCATCTGCATCTAGTGATTTCCACAGCCAGACAACGGTGTTTGAAGTGGGAGCTGACATGTACCTACGGAGCAGTTCAGACACCACATCTGAAGGAAGTATAACCTCTAGGGCACTGACGTCAATTTCTGGGACCAGCTCCATGTTCCCCACCATCTCTGTGCTTGTGTTGGTGTTCAAGACCCACGTCAAACAGGCTCATCATTTCTTTTGCTTCTAGATCTTCCCATGAGATTTGTATCCAGGTTCTCAGAGCCTGGTGATTGAGGAGGTTTCTGAAACTCTCATAATGGGGAGGAAAGCACTCAATCATGGGGTCTTTGGCTGCAATGAGGTCATCCAGGACATGCTTCCATATGACTTCCAGGTAGGAGATGGACCACTCCTTGTTGGATAACCTGCAGTCTGCCTATGGGCCCTCAATTCTAGCAGCCTTGGTTCTGTCCAAGAGAGCAAACATTGTTGTTGTTCAGTCATGTCTGACTGTGACCCTGTGGACTGCAGCACACCAGGCTCCCCTGTCCTTCACTATCTCCCAGAGTTTGCTTAAATTCGTGTTCATTGAGTCAGTGATGCCATCCAACCATCTCCTCTGTCACCCCCTTCTTCTCCTGCCTTCAATCTTTCCCAGCATCAAGGTCTTTGCCAATGAGTCAGCTCTTTGCAAACATTTCCTCCTTCCAATTCTTGGACCTCTAGGAAGAACAAAGCTAGTTTGCAAAATTTTTTGGTCATATATGCACCAATTTTTCTTCCCTTGCCAGATCCCAACAACAGAGACCAGCAAAATGGGGTCACAGGGATGGTGGCCAGGGACTTTTGTAGCATCATCCACAGCTGCTTGGCCAGCTCAACTGAGATCCCCTGTTTTCTCCTGAAGGAGCTGTGGATGAGGGTCATGTCCACGTGATGGTGCTTATGCATTAGCCCTTCCCAGAGGCACCCCTGTTTCAGGTCCTTCAGGTTCCGGGGGGCCTGCAGGAGCACCCCTTGCTCAATGAAGTCCAGGGACCCCTCACAATCTGGGGCCCCAGGAAGATATTCTTGAGGTTGTCCACAGCTGTAGTGAGCTGTCTGTGCTGCACGGTCGCATCCTTCATCCATACTTTTTTGTTCGGCTGTGCTGCATCTCACGGCAGAGTGCAGGGCTTCTCTAGTATGGCACAAGCGCTTCCGCATTGCGATGGCTTCTCTTGCGTTGGAGCCTGGGCTCTAGAGCATGGGGGCTCAGTAGTTGCTTCACAGCACACGGGATCTTAATTTCCCAATCAAGGCTCAAAGCCGTGTCCCCTACCCTGGAAGGAGGGTTCTTTAACCGATGGACCACTTGGGAAGTCCCCATCCTTCACTTCCTTGATACTGTCGACCGACAGTGTGGATGTTCCCTCCCTCTCCAGTCCTTGCTGATCTTGGCCAGGGCCCTCACGATGTCTGTGATGTCATTCAGTGCATTTTAGAGCTGGTTCCAGCCCATGTGGTACCCCGCGTGGCTTGCCATCCAACTACAACTAGATAGCGTCCTCAGTTCACAGAAGCCTCTCTCCGGACCTCTCTTCTGCGGTACTACTCCACTTTCTCCTGCTGCTCCAGGCCCCAAAGAACCCCAGCAACCTTTTGAAAAAAAAATTTTTAATTGGAGAATAATTGTTTTACAATGTTGTGATGGTTTCCCTCGTACAGAATCAGTCATGACTGTGTATATATCCCCTCCCTCTTAAGCCTCCCTCCTTTGGGATCACTGTTGCACCAGCCTCCCAGACTGTCTCCTTCATGGTTAGCAAGCAGGCAGAAACCCCTCCTTCCCTGTGTCAGAATAACATTATCCCTCAGCTCCGCCACCGGTGTCCTATAGGAAGTAGCATCCAGTCTCTTGAACGTGTCTGTTACAGTTACTTTAAAGTCTGTGTCTTGCATAGTATATCTAGATCGTCTGTGGGTCATCTCCATTACCTATTTCTTTCCTCTTGATCTGAGGTCGTTTTAATCTCTCTGCTATCATTCCTGGGCTCCTCCGGTGGCTTAGCAATAAGGAATCTGCCTGCAATCCGCCTGCACAGAAGACTCTGGTTTGATCCCTAGGTTGGGAAGATCCCCTGAAGGAGGGCATGGTGACCCACTCCAGTAATCTTGACTGGAGGATCCCATGGACAGAGGAGCCTGGTGGGCTACAGTCTATAGGGTTACAAAAGAGTCGGACATGACTGAAGCATCTTAGCTTCAGTAAATGGTAATTATTTACTTATTTATTGAAGGCAAAAAAGAAATAAAAGATACTGTGGACAATGCTGCATCTCAGAAACCTAAAGGCAGCAAGGCTTGCTGGTCTGTCTGGAGGCTCATTTATCTTGCTCAAGAAAAGCATCAAACAAGGCAGAGATGAGAACTGACTCCAGCTATTTTTACTGAATGTTGGATTCTGTACATAAAAAAGTGTAGACACTCTGAATCATGCTAACTTCCAGCAGAGAGAATCTATTGACTTTTTAACTCAGTAAGTTACTTAGAGTAGGGGTTGGTCCCCTTGATACAGTCTAGGAATGGGAGGAATTAAGGAAATGGCAACCCACTCCAGTACTCTTGCTGGAGAATGCCAGAGACAGAGGAGTCTAGTGGGCTGCCATCTATGGGGTCACACAGAGTCGGACACGACTGAAGCAACTTAGCAGCAGCAGCAGCAGCAGCAAAGCTGATTTCAGGCTTTGTGAGGACTGGTCTACTTCTAGTTTGAAGTTCAAGAGTCTCAGCTGAGAACACCGGGCCCATTGCCCTCACCCAGCCTTGGATGCCAACTTCACCCCACCGGCACTTTGAAACTGGCCAAAGCTCTGCTTGGCTTTTTAGATTCTTCATTGGCCTTTCTTTTGTTTGCTGAGCCTCTTATGTTGGAAATATTAGTAATAAATAATATCGTCAAGGAAAAAAGCAGCACACTCATTGTTTCCATTCTCTTTTCTCTAAAACTTAGCCCCTTCAATTCCCGCCTGCCTGGATAAACCTCACCTCCATTTTTTTTCCCCGTCCAGCCCCATGAGACGGCTGAATGCCCTTGACCTTGAATTCCAACCTGATCCCTTGCTTAGTCTCACTTAGTAATTGGCAAATGCCCTGAGGGAAAAACATCAGAAAATGCTGAACTCACCTCAGTGCTTTTCTTTTCTCTTGAATCTTAGCCTTTGAAGTTCTTACTGATTGTATGGCTCTATGATTACTTCAAACAGGTATTTAAAAATCTTTTTTAACCAATTTTAAACATTTTTCTTGGAGTAGAGGTTCATCTGCTATAGTTACTCTCTCATGACTATGAGAAACATATTTTAACAGCATCATATTTTATGTAAAAATCAGAATTCTCCATTTCTCTTAAAATTAAAAAAAAAAAAATGTGGCCATCTGGGCCCACGTTCTTGCATAGAAATAATGGCTGCAGGTAAGTAGTCCCTGTCCTCAAACTTCAGATGCTCTCCGGTTTAATTATGTGGATCATTCACTAAGCCCTGAGAGTGAAAAAAGAAGTTCACAGTCAAGCTTTGAGTGATGCTAGTACCTAATCGAGACTTCCCCGGTGGCTCAGATGGTAAAGCGTCTGTCTACAATGCGGGAGACCTGGGTTCGATCCCTGGGTTGGGAAGATCCACTGGAGAAGGAAATGGCAATCCACTCCAGTACTATTGCCTGGAAAATCCCATGGACAGATGAGCCTGATAAGTTACAGTCCATGGGGTCGTGAAGAGTTGGACACGACTGAGCGACTTCACTTGTAATACATAATCGCGTTGTATAAAAGGCAAGTTGAAGGGGGTGTTGAGGATGTGTAGTCAGGAAAGTGAACGGATGATTAAAAGATTGTGTATCACGCAACTTGAGAGAAGAGAGTGTTTCTGAATGGGACAGGGGTTGGGAGGATCAGTGCTGAATCCCACCCAGGCTGCAAGTTGGACAGTACTTAATACTCTTCTCAACCTTTGAACTCTCAGTGACTTCAAAGGAACTGATGAGCTTACAGTCTTTTTAGCAGAATCATGGGGGTTGCAACCAGAGCCTGGGGTGGCTTAAGGAGTGAATCAGAGCAGTGGGAATCAAGCGGTGATGTAGATGACAAGTGAAAAATCCTGGCCGTGTCAGGAAGGCAAGAGAAAGACTGGTGTCAGGAAGGATGGTGGCCAAAGAATACATTTCAGAGACCAGTGGTCCTTCTTGGCTGCCTTCTTGATGCATGATGGCCTTTCCCGGGTTTCCTGCAAGATGAAATGTGGCAAAGATATTTTCTTGAAGATGAGAAAGAGGGAAAGCTGATCAGCACTTTCATATCTCAGGAAAGAAAAAAAGAAGGCTTGCTGGGCTCTCCAGAGGCTCCCTGAGGTTGCTGGAGAACAGAGGAAGTGAAGGCAGAGAGAAAAGCCTGACTCCAGCCACTCACCTGAGCTGAGCCGCCCTGCCCTGTATGCCTGGATGAAGTCATCCCCCGCCTCCGCCTTCACAGAGGTAATAATCAGAAGACAGCAGTGAAAAGGCTGCCTGGTTTTGCCTTTTCAAAAACCAGAGGAGGCCTGGGACATTTCCCTCCCCACCCCCCCACCCCCCGCTCCACCACCACGAACTTCAGGGGTCTGTTAATTGGCGCCCCAGTAAAATTACAGGAGCAGTCTGCCTGATAATGATTGTAAATGACAGAGACGATCAAGTTTACCTTGTGACGTCCCCAGGGGACTTGCGGTTAGTTTAGTCTGAACTTAGCATCAGCTGCTAGGATCCTTTCTTCTCAGCAGGCAGCGCTGGACTCATCCTGTATCCTTTCAAACCTCATTAGTGTGAGGGCTTCTCCTCCCTCTCTCTCGCCTCCTCTCCTCTCTTGCCCGTGATCCCTAAGCATGCCAATCTAGGAACCCACACAGATGGCTTTGAGACGTTGGGCTCTTTGTTTTACTGACCTGGAAGGAACAACCCATGCCTTGGAGCTGAAGTTGTTTATTATTCTTCCAGGAAAATATTCACCAACTTGACTGAACTTTAACCTCCCTTAACTCCTTTATGGTTTGAAAGGTACTCAGCTTAAGGATTTTATAACTAATTAGAGATGTTTGGAATGTATTGTAGGTCTTAAATAGGAGTGAACACGCCAAAGAGCTAAATGTTGTAGGACATAGTTTTCATTAAAATCCAAACCTCCAGATCTTTTCATTTGCCAGAAGTCACCGTGTGTGTGTGTGTGCTTATGTGTGTATGCATATGTGTATATGTAGGTGTTTATGTGGGTGTGCAATTTATATTACAGATATATATTACATATATCTATGTTGCACGTATATACATAAACACTTATATGCTCCTTGAAAGCCTTGCTTCTCAAAGTTAAATGTATGGATCACTTACACATCTTGTTAAAATCAGAATCAGATTCAACAGGTCTGGGATGGAGCTCACCTTCAGGTAGTGTAGATATTGCTGGTCTGGGGACCACATTTTGAACACCAAATCCTAAAGAGATCATCACACACTGCCTTCCAGCTTCTTCAGGGTAACCTGGTTGTCCTCCTTATTAGTCCTTTAAATGTTGCTCCAGTGTTTCTCTAGGCTTACGTGAACCACCCATTGGCTAGGCGGCATTTTTGCTATTTCTCAAAGTACCCGAAACAAGTACTCTGGTCTCCTGACTCCCATGTCCTTTCTGGTGATCACTCCACTGGTTATTGAAGGTCTATATCAGGGGTCTGGGAAGATGATGGAGAAACTGTAAGGTGACCCATCCCATTTATGACCTCCCTCCCATTTATATGATGTCTTTTATGTAATACATACGTCTCTTAATTTCCTCTGGGGAGGAAGACTGTAGCTTTCATACAATTTCAGAAAGGTCAATGTCTTTTAAAAAAATCATAAAAACCACGGAGTCACATATTGTTAAATTCATTGTACATTTTATCTTGTTTTCATGTCAGTTCTTCAATTGATAAGAATTGAATAATCATTATGAATTAAGTATCTGCCATATTACCAAAGGACCTAGTGTTATGACTTGTATTGAAATGTAAAGGGTACATTATATCTCTAGGTAAAGGGTTTGGTTTTAGAGTTATGGTGTCACTTGGCACATAGGTCTAGGAGGCCCTCTGCCAACTTTATTTTTCAAGACTGGCAACGGAAATGCTCACATACTGGCAATGGTTGCATATACCACAATATTTCCTTATCTATACTTTTGGTACCCATTCCCCTAAAATGCTGGCAAGTAAAGAACTTTTCATTCGAATTTCTCTGCTACATTGAAAGTGAGACCATTTGAGGGCTAAGCTTTTACTCTGAAGGTCCAGAGGCTAAGTTTAGATTAGAAAATATATATACAAACTATGAGTCTGTGCATTTGAATATGCATAAGGCTTGTCCATCCCTTCCTAGGAATATTTTGTTTCTACTGAAACTGATATATGGATAAAACGGCTCAGGGAAATGTGGCAAAGAAATAGGAATGTCTTTTCAGTAGATATTTGGTGGCACCTAGGTCATGAACTAGCTTCCCTTCCCTGAGGACAAGTCCTGTGCTCAGAGGTACCCTATTCCTCATCCATTGATATCTGGGATGGAGAAGCCAAAGCTGAGTCCTCTTCATACTTTCTTTTAGAAATCAAGATCTGATACAGGCCAGTTAAATCTCTGATGTGCCTACAACTCTAGCTCTAACTTTGGAATTGCAAGGAAATACTTTTTTCCGTGTATACAGAAAAACAAAGAAAGTCAATCTGTAAAGAGAGAAAGATGAAGACGACTTAGCTAAACTTGAAAATATTTTAAAAAGATCCTTGGTCTCTGACAACTTTTCTTACAATCACTCTTTTTTCCCTACATATATTAATTACAACTAAAGCTTTCCTAATACAACTTTTTTTTTCATAGATGACTATTTTGTTTCATTTCCTCTACTTGTGTTCTTAGAGGCACATGTTTATAGGTGCTGGGGTGAATTAACTAGGTTTAAGTATGGATTTGATCACTTACTAGCTAAATTCAGTAATTTGGATATACTCATGCTAAAGTTTGTTGTTTATCTGAAATTAAAATTTAACTGGGTATCCTTTCTGCGAACTCTGTGACAGTTTCTTCCTTTGTCAAATGGAGGTAGTGATACCAAATCGACAAGGATGTTGTGAAGAATGTCAAGGATATCATAAACATTAGGTAAAACCATTCAAGAAAAATATGGTTTATTATTCTCTTTCCTCCTCCTTTCTCCCTGTATCGTATCTATAACACAAGAAGGCACTGCTTACAAGGCTCACTGTGTGTGTGTGCCAAGTCGCTTCAGTCGTGTCTGACTCTTTGTGACCTACGGACCATAGTTGGGTGACAGGCTCCTCTGTCCATGGGATTTTCCAGGCAAGAATACTGGAGTGGGTTGCTATGCCCTCCTCCAGGGGGTCTTCCCAACCCAGGGACTGCACACACATCTCATGACTACTTGCATTGGCAGGTGGGTTCTTTAACATTAGTGCCACCTGGGAAGCTCACCAGTTGGGAGTAAACACTTCCTGGATGTGCTGAACTTTTACTCTGTTGACAGAGTAATACCCAGGCAAAATGACCTAAAGATGCAGTTTACAAGGAAGTGGACTGGTTCCTCTTGGAACATGGGGAAATGTTTTATTACCTCTCATGAGCTGTCTTTGTTCTTCAGTAAGAAGATCTGGGGGGTTCTATATTTCAAGCTACCTGACTTCACCCAGGTACCCCATTTGAGGATACTCTTAATATTCATTTTTGTGCCAGGCCATGCCTAGGCTTTCATTATACACAAATTGCTTTCCAGTTCAAACAAATATCTCTCCAAGTGGCCGCTCTCATCTCCTATAGAAAGAGATGAGGAGACAAAAAGCATGAGGGAAAAAGAGAAGATGATAATATCCTAGTTCACTAGTTGCTTGTTTGAAGATAAAGAATATAAGATGCTTGATTTGGGGCTCTTTATGTCTTGTCTCTGATGTCTAAGTCCTTCTCACTTTTATCTTGATGACTCATATCCCCTGTCTGGAGGAAACCCAGTCAAGTACTGAAGAACGTCTTTGACATAGCTCCAACCATCATGTTTCCTGCCTAAGAGACACAGAGTGATGCACTTCCCTTACAGAGGCATTTATCATCTATTTCTTTATTTATCACACCAGGTCCAATGGGATTAGATCAAACTTTTGTCTCTTCCTAAACAGTGTGGGCTTGCTGGTCTACCCTCCACTGCACAGTTGGTGCACAATGGCAGACTTCCATGGTTATCTTCCGTGTTCAAAGTCACCATCTCTGGAGATGCTGTGTAAAGAGTGAGCCAGGGGCCCCTGGGGAATAGCGACCAGTCTAGTCTAATGGTGAAAGGCATAGGCATCTTCCACTGTGGTTTCCTCCATGCTTTCTTTTCCATTATCTTCCACAGTTTCACCTGGGTATGTGCAATGGTGATGAGATGAACGTTTACTGCCCAGAGTCAATTTTGCTTGCTTAGAATCAGTAGCAGGGATTGGTTTGGGCTCCAGCAAAGGGAATGGGCTACAGGGCAGTTGTGATGTACTCTCCCTGGCCTGGTCAACCAGAAGTGTTTGGTCAGGACTTACATCTGGGACCGTCTCTTCTTTTGGTGGCATTATATTTATAATCTCACATGGAGGTGAAGCTTTACTATCCTTTTTGTAACAAGAGGTGCTGAAAGGGATGGCGCAGAACACAAGATCCGAGGGCAGCAGGCTGAACTCATTTTTTGGCCGGGTAATCACAAACCTGTAAGAAAAGCCAAACATGAATTCTGTACCCCTGCAGCTGGGACAGTGTGGGTGCAGGCAGTGACCAAAATAGGAAAGGCAATTTGCTGGGGGACAGAAAAGGAAAGATTTGTTTTGCCTTGCTTTATTTCGTTTCTGATTAATAATTTTTTTAAAAAAAATCTTTGTTGTGGTGCAATAGGAGAGGCCCTGGACTAGGAACTAGGAGACTGGTATTTTCATCCTTGCCTCTGAAACCAACCATCTTTTATCTCGGACATGCTGTCTCCCTTCTGGGTCCTGCTCTCCCCATCATTTTAATGGGAGTGGGGTAGGACCATGGTTTGGGCTAGTCATTTTCTAATGGCTTTTCTAACTCTAGGCTATGGGCTTGCCTATTCTCCCAATCATCACAGTCCACAGCATTTCCAGAGGTGTTGTGGGGAAGCGGATGGAGCCCAGACATAGACAGACAGACAGAGATGGAGGGAGGAGATGTCAGTATCATTCATGCTTTCCAGTGCCATTTCCTGAGCATCATTCTCTGCCATCTTTGTGGTCAACGCTCTACAGCCATACCACCCACCCTCTTGACTCATCAGTGTCATCCACAGAGCTGCATGTTTATTTAAGCCTTTGGCACGTGGGATGCGTTTTCTCTCCAACTTCAGGGCCGCCATCACCTGACGTGCCTGCAGTGCCTGCATGATTTATGACTCCAACAGACAGACCAATTCCTTTGACTTCCACT
This sequence comes from Oryx dammah, assembly GCF_014754425.2. Lineage (NCBI taxonomy): Eukaryota > Metazoa > Chordata > Mammalia > Artiodactyla > Bovidae > Oryx > Oryx dammah. Next base: position 30,973,979 of record NW_024070191.1, on the reverse strand, counting down.
CCCCAGCGATCTTTATCTCCTAACCACTTTCCCAGCCACATACTGATGTTATGACTTCCTGACATATCCTGCCGGCTACAGTCTTACACTCCAATCAATCACTCTCTGCCCGCAACTTCCCATCACTCTTTCTCTCTCTTGTTTCCTTACTCTGAGGACCACTGATCTTGAATTTCATCAGGATTTCCCATCCCCCTGTCCTTTTGTAGTTTTGCTTCTACAAATCCACCATAAACTCCTCCTTCCATCCTTTGCAGCAATTACTGTAACTTTTACCTCTTTTTCTGCTCCCTGTGAACTTTCCCCTCTCTCTCTTCTCTCAGCAGGGGCTAAGCCATCTGTTGCTGAGAAATCCTGTGTTATGTTATGTAAACATTCCCGGAAGCTCAGCCTTCATCTGCAGCCAGGTTGACCTTGGCATCCTTTCTTTCCCTTCTCTTCTCCTTTGAGCAGAGAAATTGTCTTTCTTTGTATTCACCACAACTCCACTTGGAGTGATTTGACTTCCTTCCCTTCCCCTTTCTCCTGATACAGTCCATTTCCACTCTGGTATTTTTAATTTCTCCTTCTCTACCAAGTCCTGCCCACTCCCACCATGAGACTCTCAGCTTGGAAGTCCATTGCTGTGCTGTCTACAAATGGCACTATCTTTTTTTTTTTTTCCTCCTCCCTCCACACATATTTTCTGTCTTCCCTCCTGCTGTCACCTGATCTTTCTTTAAACTGAGATCTCTACATATCACTCCCATGACTTAGAGGGACCAAGCACAGTGGCTAGAAGAGGCACTCAATAAACATTTACCCAGTGAGCCCAGCAGTGAACAAGTAGATCTTTCCAATGTGGACAGCGGCTTTCAACTTTAAAAGTTGCACAGCCATGGGTCAGGGGTAATTTGCAAAATAACTCAGACTTAAAATCTGGGTGTACGTCTCAAACTTCACTGGGGATAAAGATCCCATTCTCCTCACATGGCCAGTACTAACTGGGTCCCAATCATCAGGGTTCGTTCCTATTATTTATAATGATCCTACATATCTTCGTCCCCGCACCCTTGCAACTAGGGGCCCCTTGCAACTAGGGGCCTTGAGCTCTGGCCACCCCTTCCATCCCTGAATGAAGTCGCTTTGGCCCTTATGCTTGGATGAGGGCCCAGCACCTTTTGCACCAGCATACTTCCCTTTTGTGCTCTGGATTGCGCTCTTCTTTATCTATCATGCGGTATAAGCCAAGGCACAGGACTCCAAAATTATTTAATGAGCCACAGAATATTTGTCCAAAAGTCCTTCTTGGCTGAGGAGAGAAAAGAGGAAAACACATGCCCAGTGGCACTTAAAATTAAGCCACAGCAAGCACTGGAATTGTCATCTGCCTTTCCTCCCAATAGAAGCTTGGAAGACCCGAGAGCCACCTCCTAGTACCTTTGTGGTGGTAAGTGGCCAGGAAACCAGGTTTACCATTAGTCTTGAGCATCTCATACCAGCAACTGTTTCTCTCTGGTCTTTGAAGAGCCTCAGATGCATGGGGTGTCGTGAAGTGTTATGCTCGCTTTTATCAATACTAATATGTTTTGGTAATGACTAAAAAGGAACAATGAGCGCCAGGTTGGAAATGCTGTTTTCAAGGCATGCCATGAGCTGGGATGTTAAGTGACCTTCAGAGAGCAGTCTTCTTTTGACCCTGCTCTCAGGTCACTGCCAACAAGGCACTACAAGTGGACCTCAGGTTTCCAAAGCAGCAGTAAGTAGATCCAGGGAACTTGAAAAAGAACAGTCTGTTTAGATCTGTGATTCCTCAGGGTAAAGAACAGAGCGAGGCCCACACATCAGTGCAGAAGAAAGGGCTTACCATTCCACCGCCACCTCTGGTTCCAATAGGACATGGCCAGCGGCAGCCGTCCTGGACTTAGAATCGCTCACAAGTCAACCTTAGACGAGGAACCCAGGACCACAGAGATTTGAAGGACTGGACCATGGAGGGAGCTTTGGAATGCTGTGTGCACTGGGCAATCAGATGCACAGAGCGTAGGGTTCACCCTTCTTGGCGGTACCTGCCGAGACATGGCAGGCACAGAGGCTGGAGGTTTGTGAAGAAGGGGTTCTGCTCATGTCCCTGTAAAGGCCAAACTTTGACAGTGACGCTGGGGAGCCAAGGCCACGCCACTCAACATCAAACCCAGGGGCGCCACACTGACAAGTGGACTCCTTTTTGCAAGGCTGGACTTGACTCAGGTCCCCAAATGCCAGATGGCTCACTGGAATTTTCCAGAATTATCTTTTCTTTGCTGTAATCCATTGTTTGCTAGTTCTGAGGACCGAGAAAACTTAGGCATTTTTCACTGGCTGGCCCAATAAGATTCTTAGACCCAAACACGGAGTCCTTCTGCCTGATTTCAGATGACATGATCCAATTTCTTTAACAGCTAAAGTGTAGGGAGAGTGGGCAGGCCCTCGGTCAGAGTGCCTTAGAGGGACCCTGCTTGGCCACTGGTAGACAATATGGTCTCAGGTAAGTACCTCAGCTTCTTGATCTGTTCAATGGAATTAAATAATGATACCTACCTTGTAAATCCTTGGATAGATTAAGTGAATAAAAAAAAAAAGCAGACAGGCCTAAGCAAATGCTCAGTGAATATTAATCGTTATACTTATCATTAGTAATCTTGTCAAAGGACAAAGTTGTTGAACCCCTCTGATGCTTCCAGGATACTTTATTTTTTACCTGGAAGATGAGGATCATATCAACTGCTTGATCTATCTCAAGATAAATATAACATGTGAAAATGCACTGTAAACTAGAAATAACTATGACTATGTTACATTAATTTTTGTTATCATTGTTATTATTTATACACTATAAGCTGTCTAGGAACGCAGACAGGTTGGATCCTTTCCAAAACTCAGGGAGGTAAGGACATGGGAAACTATTATGAGAAAGAAGAGCTGTACAGACACTTTGGAGAACAGTGTGGAGATGCCTTAAAAACTGGGAATAGAATGGCCACATGACCCAGCAATCCCACTGCTGGGCATACATTCCAAGGAGACCAGAAATGAAAGAGACAGATGTACCCCAATGGTCACTGCAGCACTATTGCCAATAGCCAGGACATGAAAGCAACCTAGATGTCCATTGGTAGATGAATGGATAAGGAAGTTGTGGTACACATACACAATGGAATATTACTGAGCTATAAAAATGAATGCATTTGAGTCAGTTCAAATGAGGTGGATGAACCTGGAACCTATTATACAGAGTGAAGCAAATCAGAAAGAGAAAGGCCAACACCGTATATTAACACATATATATGGAATTTGGAAAGATGGTGCCAACGATCCCACATACAGGGCAGCAAAGGAGATACAGATGTAAATAACAGAATTTGGAACTCAACGGGAGAGGTGGGGTGATTTGAAAGAACAGCGTTGAAACATGTTCATTACCATATGTAAAATACATGACCAGTGCGAGTCCACTGCATGAAGCTGGGCACCCAAAGCCAGTGCTCTGGGACAACCCAGAAGGATAGGATGGGGTGGGAGGTGGGAGGAGGGTTCCGAATGAGGGGAACACATGTATACCTGTGGCCAATTCATGTCAATGCAGGGCAAAAACCATCACAATATTGTAAAGTCATTATTCTCCAATTAAAATAAATCATTTTTTTTTAAAGAAGATCTGACTCACTTCAATGTCTGACAGGATGGTCTGGTTTAAGGAGAGCAGCCCCAGCTTACACCGCATCTTTCCAGATAAAATCGTAGAGTAGCCGGTATTCAGCCCAAATAACTTTTCTTTATCCAGATGCTGTTCCAGCTGAAAATTCATCCCTCCTGTCACTAGCATCTGAAGTAATTCTACAACATGGTAGTTGTAGAAAGCCTGGAGAGCAAGGAGGAGACACGTACAAAGTCAGAAGAGCTGCTCTGTAGACCGTGGAGGTGAGAGAGGAGGGAATTAGTGGGTATGGCTGTCTGAAATGGATCTGATGGTTCAAAGCTCTGTCTCTCATTATCATTAATTTTTTTTAAGATTTTTTTTTTCTTTTGGACATGGATCACTTTCAAACTCTTTACTGAATTTGTTACAATATTGTTTCTATTTTATGTGTTGTTTTTTTTAGCCTCGAGGCATGTAGGATCTTATTCACTCTCCAACCAGGGATTGAATCTGGACCACCTGCATTGGAAGGTGAAGTCTTAACCACTGGACCACTAGGGAAGTCCCATCATTATCCTTATTAAAATCAACCAAAAGCTGGTGGTTTGGGTATGCTGCTGGGTTAAGCAAAGTGCAGAGAAAATAACCCTGACCCTATTCCCACTCCTGAGGGAATGCTATAGCAAAAGAAATTAATGGGTAAATGATACTGACACCATGGTAGTCCCCACTTCCAAAATGATCAGAGGAGAATAGCAGGCCATAGATACCTTAATAATATCAGCATGTATTTAAAAATATGCATTTAATGAGACATCAGTACACTTTCCTTAGGTGGTTGTTGTTTAGCTGCTAAGTCATGTCTGACTCTTTTGGACACCATGGACTACAGCATGCCAAGCTCCTCTGTCCTTGACTATCTTCTGGAGTTTTCTCAAATTCATGTCCATTGAGTCAGTGATGCTATCTAAGCATCTCATCTTCTAATGTCCCCTTCTCCTCTTGCCCTCAATCTTTCCAAGCATCAGGGTCTTTTCCGATGAGTTGGCTCTTTTCATCAGATGGCCAAAGTACTGGAGCTTCAGCTTCAGCATTTCCTTAGGGGACTATAGATATTATTATTGTCTATTCTTGAATCTTCTGGATGTAGATCTACTTACATTCCTTTTGATTCTGACCTACGTGAAGACAGGCATTCTCTCTCATAGCTGTTATAGAATACTCCAAAAACTGTATGTGTTGAGTAAATTAATGTAATTTTAGAATATTTGACATCAAAATGAAGCCAGAGATTGATGTGTGGGTCAGCTTAGTTTGAAACTAGCTTGAGTCAAAAGAAGCGTAGCCATTTTCTTAAGCTTCTTTTCCAAAGGATTCCTACATAGTGTGTCGACTAGGCAGTGACATACACGGAAACATCCTTTAATAACTGCCCATGAGGTTTTCTCAAATCTATTGTTTTCTATGTAGAGTTTTGAATTTCCTACCTTTGTCTTAGTTAAATTGTAGAAATAATTTACATGGCTATAGCACTTATGTAAAAATCAGTACTTTTGTTTTCATTATGAACAATAGGAATGACTTAATCACTATTGAGAAATTTTACCATTGACTTTCTCTGTCCAAATTCAGGGATTTGCCTCCTGAAGCCTGGGTTGTGAGAGGGGCCTCTTTACGAGTCTTCTTCTCATTTGCGATCCATCACTCAAAATGCTTGCAGAAAGATTGTCTAGAAACACAAATTTGGACTTTCACTGTCAGACATCTGCTGGAAAACTGAGTTCAGACTCATTTTTGTGGCATTCAAAGATTCACAAGATCTGACATTCTCTCCAGGGCACACTGGTCTCTCTGCAGCCGCTCAAGCTACACACTTACTCCTTCATGCCCTTGCTTTGGAACATTGGCTTCATCTTTCCTTTATGAAACTGGCAGACTCTTCACTGGCCTCCTTATCAGAGTGAAATTTTCCTTGCTTTGCAATCCCATGGTCACTGGCTTTTATTCTTCTGCATTAGAGAGCTAACTGTTTATAGGGAACACATCCAGGTTTGAATCTTGGGCTGGCGTGTTCTAGCAGAATACCTTTGGACAAGTCATGCGTTCTCTTAGCCACAGTTTTATGATCTTAAAGCTGACATAATAATACCCATTTTTGAGCACTATTTGTGGGATTAAATGAGATACACAGCATGCACATTGAATTCTGTTATCTCTGACATTGGTTCTCAGGTACCTAGATCACCTGGAGTGATATTTGTGAGAGCAGATTTCCAAGAACCCTGATCTACTCTATCAGAATTTCCAAAGACACTGGTGGTCCTCAGACCACACTGGGAGGGAGCAACGCTGCCTTAAATGAAGTGGTCTTTCAAACAGATGTTATCTACTCAATACTCATGTTCTCAGGAATGCATTGGACCAAGCAGGTGTAAAAATACTGAGTGCAAAGATGGTTGCAAATAATTAATTATTGCAAATAATTTTTAAAATTGAGTGCAAAAACAGCTGTAAGAATATTGAGTGCAATTGGCAGCTGATTTTTAACAAGTAAATGTGTATTGCTAGGAAAATGTAGAGACCACTGGAGAAGGTAAGCTGGGAAAGAATATAATCTAAGTCAATTAAGAGAAAATAAAAAGAATTTCTATAATATTTTTCAGATTACAGATGACTTCAAATGCTTTCTACAGCCTCATGTCCAGACTGCAAAGATTCCCTAAGTGACATTCCTTTCTGTTGTGTCCTGTGACCACCCAGAAGGATGCTTAAGGATCCGGCTCCCTGAAATCCAGGAGGGTGCAGAGGTTGTAAATCCAGGCTGGGCCACAATCCGTTTAAGAACAAGTGGCCGTGGTGCAGAATGATCAAACATAATGCTGTTAGGATAATTCTCCACTGATTAAAGAAAAAGGTGTAACTTCTAGGGTTATCCTGGTGTCCATGGCTCTGGGGAAAAGTACTTTACATATTTAATGGAGAGAGGCTTAGCTTTTAAATATATCATTTCTTCAGTGTTGACATCAAAAGGCTTGCAATTCTATATTGGGGGAAATAATGGGATTTACATGTCACCCTTACCTTGCGAGCTCATCTAATATCCTTATTATTCAGGGTTTCATAGCACTACCCTATGAGTCTCTCTTTTTTTTTTCTTTCCTCCTTCCTTTTCTTTGGTCATTGTGGTTTTTTTTTTTTTTTTACTTTCTCAAGAAAATATGCAAGTTGAAATGTGCTTGAAATAGTTTAGGGCTTCTAAACTTGGAGAATGTCTCTAATATAATAAGATTTACTAGAATTTGGACTTCCAATGCTAGAAAATGTTGTAGAAAAGGGTTTTAACTTTGAACTACAATGAAGCTTGTGGTCTCGCTCATAACCCAGGATTAACACTCCTTAACAACACAGATCCTAGCAGCCTAGCTACTTGCTGCTTTTAATTCTGAGAGTTTCTCAAAAGGCCTGGAGACCAACATTTTTTGAGTAATACTTCTGAGAATGAGGCTATATGGGAGGAAAACTGAGTGAACTCGAGAAACCAGATAACTTCTGTTACTGTCCTTACCTTCTTATAAGTAAAGGAAAATGCTCCCTCTTTCATGTCTGGTTCTGAAATTCTATTATTATAAAGTTCTGCTCCCATGTATGTTGTGGGGGGTGGTCTGGGTGCCCCACCCCTAGAGTTCTTTATACTTTATTTTTTAAACATTTGTATTTATTTTTGGCTGTGCTGCGTCCGCACTGCAGCATGCGGGCTACTCTGGAGGTGGTGCGTGGGCTCCTCACTGTGATGCTTCTTTTCGGGGAGCATGGGCTCTTGTGCTCAGGCTCAGTAGCTGTGGCACACGGGCTTAGTTTTTCCATGACACGTGGGATCTTCCTGGATCAGGGATCAAATCTGTGTCCCCTGCATTAGCCACCAGGGCCCCCTCCAGATATTAATCTTTATAGCATCGAACTATAAAGGATTTATCAGTTCAGTTCAGTTCAGTCGCTCAGTTGTGTCTGACTCTGCGACCCCATGAATTGCAGCACACCAGGCCTCCCTGTCCATTACCAACTCCCGGAGGTCACTCAGACTCATGTGCATTGAGTCGGTGATGGCATCCAACCATCTCATCGTCTGTCGTCCCCTTCTCCTCCTGCCCCCAATCCCTCCCAGCATCAGAGTCTTTTCCAATGAGTCAACTCTTCGCATGAGGTGGCCAAAGTACTGGAGTTTCAGCTTTAGCATCATTCCTTCCAAAGAAATCCTAGGGCTGATCTTCAGAAAGGACTGGTTGGATCTCCTTGCAGTCCAAGGGACTCTCAAGAGTCTTCTCCAACACCACAGTTCAAAAGCATCAATTCTTCAGCTCTCAGCTTTCTTCACAGTCCAACTCTCACATACATACATGACTGCTGGAAAAACTATAGCCTTGACTAGACGGTCCTTTGTTGGCAAAATCCTCTATAAACTATAGAGGATTAAAAGCAAATCTCACTTACACATTATAGGTGTGTTTCTCCAGCTGGGCCAGGTGTTTACAGTAATATTCCAGGGGATACCTGAAGATACTGTGTTGGCTGAATCAGAATATTTGGAGGAAAAATCCACTATTTTTAATTTAAAAAAATGACAGGTGTATCAGGGGATGGAAGAGGGAAGTGCATTAAAATCTCAAACAGAACTTCAGTGCTTCCAAGTAGTGACAAGTTTCCACCATTTTATTCAGGCTCAGCTTTCTCCCAGGACCTGTGAGTTTCTTCTTGTGTTTCTCACTGGTGATTTAGCACAGAGCAGTTTTCAGAGGACTTGTGAGGAGGGGGAGGAAATAGAGGTCACCTAGATTGGAGTTGAGGAGGAACCTCACCCTGCTCCAGAAGCTGCAGAGGCGTCAGCTCCCTTCATCCGAGGCAGCCTGTCCTGAACACACCTGTCGGTAGCCCTGCCCTCTGCAGAGGAAGGCACCAGGGAAACACATTTTGATTCTAATCATAACCTCTGACTCTGCAGCCACAGGAAACTGAGCTCTTGGTGCATCAAGCTGGACAGCAGGCAGGAAGAACCCAGTCTAGAAGATGCTCCTTGGGGAGGGAAATGATGGGACGAAATGGACATGCGGCTGAGTGGCGGACAAGACTCCCGACTGGGACCTGGAGACATGACTCGCAACATAGGGGAACAGGGATCTGGTTCTATTATTTTTGGCCTCTCTGTTGGGCAGATTCTCTAACTTCTAAGTAGTAGTTTCTAAAGTCTTTGTAACAACTGAAATCCTTCCTCTAATCAAGCTGTATGCAGAAGCCTCAAGCGGGATCCAGCTGAGAGTAGAGCTGTCCTGATTGGGGGAAAGTGATGGGGAGACATTGGGAGCTGGAGCACCCTGGTCCCCTCCTCCCTGTCCATCCCATGGGGGCTCTGGAGCACCCCAGGGGCGGGTTCCTCCAAGCACTACTTCACCTCAGTGTACTGAAAGCACACTCATCGTCACAGAGGCCTCTAGAGCGGCAGTGGATCTGGTTGTAAGATCCAACTCTGGAACCTTAGAGATTTGCCATGTGTGAGTGCAGCAACCTTTGGCACCTTAGTTACCCCTTTAGGCTTCAGATTCCTGATCTAGGAAACAAGGTTAGTGGGACTTCCCTGGTGGTCCAGTGGTTAAGAACTTGCCTGACAATGCAGGGGACACAGGTTTGATTCCTGAGACCTCGCATGCCACGGGGCAACTAAGCCCATGGGCCACAACTGCTGAGCCTGCACACCCCAGAGGCTGTGCACCACAATGAAGAGGGGCCCCCGCTCACCACAACTCGAGAAAGTCCATGCCCAGCAATGAAGTCCCAGCACAGCCAAAAATAAATAAATAAACAGAAGGCTAGGAATTGTATCCTCCTAATTTGGTTGATAGGTGAATTAAACAGATAATGTGGGTAAGGCATTTAGCAGAGATCTTGGGCCCAAGGAAAAGCCTGAGGGATGACATTATGACTGTTCCTAAGGTGGGTTCCCTGGTGGCTGAGATGGTAAAGAGTCTGCCTGCAAAGCGGGAGACTAGGGTTTGATCCTTGGGTTAGGAAGATCCCCTGGAGAAGGGAATGGCAACCCACTGCAGTATTCTTGCCTGGAGAATCCCATGGACAGAGGAGTCTGGGGGCTACAGTCCATGGGGTCGCCAAGATCAGACACGACTGAGCAACTAACACAGGCTACAAGGTGGGTTCTATGCTGTTGATGTGCATATTCCCCCGGTATTGTGTGTCTTGGCTCCAAAGGCTTTAAGTTTCTAATCTTAAAAATGTAAGCTTCCCTTGCCACACAGTTATGAGAAAAGGCAAAATAATGTCAAGTGTTTCTGGAAAATCAGAGAATGCAGAATTGCGAGGCTTCAGTTAGCATCATCCCTGGACCCCACGTGCTCTGCCCTAGGCAAGGGGCTGGTCATGCGGGCTCCTGGGCTTTGTGGCACTCACCGTGGCCAGGAGGGAATCCAGGAAGCTGCCAGAAAAGACGGTGCCTGTGGCGAAGGAAGTGCTCAGATGCAGGTTCGTTCCGGAGAAGTTCCCTTCCATCCCACTGAGCTGTTCAATAAAGTGGATGTTGGAAGGATTTTCTGCAAGAAAAGAGGCAAAAGGAAAGGCAGGCAGACAAGTTTAGGAACACAGGACTTTCAGAGCAGACTGACCAAGTGCGGGGAGGTGGAGGGAGGGGGGAACCATCGCTCAAAGGGACAGATGCCACTATGGGGTCAAGGTGGGACCTGCCTCAATTTTAGTACTTTTTTTTTTCTTTCTAAGTATCTTCATCCCCTGAAGATGGGATATCCTCTTGGGTACCTTCATCATCAAGGAGCTATTCTTGGATCTTAGGACCAGTTTCTCCAAGCATGTGTCCTGAAAGTCACTCTGTATAATTTGTCTTTCAAGCCAGGACACTTTGCGGGGGAGGTGGGGAACACTCTCAATAATCACACAGGGATAAAAGACATAAACAGAACATCTGCTCGCCCCGTTATTGTCTTTTTCTCCATATACTGTCTCACAGATGGCTTGGTATTTACTTAGGTTCTTAGAGTCATGTGGGCCTAGAATGAGTTAATCAGGGGCTTCCGACACTTAATGTGCAAAGTGAACCAACTGGGGATCCTGTTATGACACATCTGATCCACGAGGTCTAAGGTGGGCCTGAGCGTCTGTGAGTCCAACAAGCTTCCAGATGCTGCTGCTACGGCTGATTCGTGGACTACACTTTGAGTAGCAAGGGCTCTGAGAATCATCCTAACCAGACCAGGGTGGCAGCGGCCAGATTATCCATTAGCAAATCTGTGCTGGCCCCAAGTTATAGCTCAGACCCCTGTAGGCAACCTCTGTGCTCAATGCAATTGTTCATTTCTAGGACAGCAGAGGCACTGACTGTCTTCGTTCCAAAACTATGGCTTCAAAAATGTTTTAGTGTAGAGGACAGCATTGGCAGACAGAGATAATGTCTCCTACCAGAGCCAAGGGAAGGCATGCTTACTGCCCATTATGAAAGATTCTGGTTCCCAAAGCTCAGGGTTCCTCTCCAACAAAGCAATTCATGGTGGATCCTGGATAGTCTTGTGTCTTCCATAAACTGGGCAAATTAACCTGTTATTATAGCTTGCAAGTTGCAAAATGTCTTAGATCCTTCAAAGTTCTTGATTGTCCTATTACTTATCCAAACAAATCTACTGGGTATGCAACTCAGAGCACACTCTTTACTGAGCTTGGATTGGTTCCTCATTCTTAAAATTATTCCTTAGTCAAGTTTGGGGGAAGCAATAGACTTATGGTATTAGGGAACAATTTTCTTCCAAGAACTATGTATATTTATAAAAGAAGAGGGAGGTATGACTAATATCAACCCAAATTTCCTATGCACACATACTTTCTTCCTCTTTTTTTTTTTTTTTTTTCATACTTTCTTCCTCTTGTACTGCCAGCCTCCAACACACACACACACACACACACCCCAGGAGCCCTTGTCCCGTTCTTGCTGTGTCATCCTAAACCAGTGGCTTCAGTGTTCCCAGTCTTTTTTGTGCATTGTACACTCTGTACTGAAATGCTGGCTCTCAAATCTGCAGCTCTTACGTCACTGTGATCCTTCCTTGCAGCCAAAGAACAGAAACTGAGTGAACTGGCAGGAGAATTGTTTGGCTAATTTGACAGGTGCTGCCAGGTGCCAGAAAGTGTTTAGCTGAACAAAGCTGTATGTCCCTGGAGAGTGACCAGATGCATTTCTGGGGCCAGTGAGAAGCTCGCTGGTCCCCTCCCAACCACTCTAACTTAGATGAAACTTAGGGTATATACACATCAGGATGACAGACGGCTCAAAAGGGAATAAAAATAAAACAAAAATGAGAACTGTAGCCAACAGTTTTGGGGTGGTTACAGACAGATGGGCAGGGAAGGGTCAGGCTCAAGGGCTCTGAGATCTTCCAACCTGGATTTGAAGGGCTAGGGCTCTGGAGCACGGGGACTAGACTGTTGCCCACCTTCCTATGCACAGCTACTCCCAAACCACAGAGTAGAGTCACCCACTGGTTCCTCTCTATGTTCACCTGCTTCATTTCTGGAACTCTGAGGTCTGTTCATCTGCTTGGTTAAAGTTTCATTTGGCTTACATAAGCTGAATCATAAAATTCCCACTAGAACATTTGTTACATCCTTGAATCAAGTCAAATCTCATGCCCAGGGCCAACTTTAGAGATTGACTTTGAGCTGATCCAACCTATGTTAAAGGTACTGCCCCCTCTTCTGTAACCTCCCCTTTTCTCACCAACTATTATCAGTATTAAACCCAGGGTCTCCCCGAGTGCCTCACAAACACCCCCCCAGTGTCCTCGGGCACCCCCCTGCCTTTCTTGCTGCCCCCAGGGCTGCTCACATCTGGGGAGGTTCCATATATATTCATTTTCCATAAGGTGTTGGTGAGAGGTAACATCCTGGTCTGTTATGGAGCATTTCTGTTTTATAAGAGCATTGCTCAGGGCTGGGATCAAGAAGACACAGGGGACTCAGGAGCAAGCCTCTTCCTAAAGTCTACACTCCGGCCTCACTGGCCTCACCCCAGCGCCTGCCCTGGGTTCACCACAGGAGAGGAAAAGAGCCTGATGGGCAGAGAAGCTGGTTCAGGGAAAGCCTTTCCTGCAGTTTTCAAATCAATGTCCCCTCCCCTGGAAACTGCAGGAGTGGGGAAGGCAGGAGCCACTTCTGCCCCAACTGCCCCCGCCCAACACACACACACATACACACCCACACACACACGACAGGCTTTGCTGGATGACGTCAACATCACCAATCGAATAAAAGCCTAATATAACATCCTTCAAACACAGAATGGTCTCTTGGCCTCCTTCTGGGTCCTCAGTCCTTTGATGGTGGATCCTAAAGGCAACCCTGGGACATCGAGCACACAGGCAAAGACTTCTCCCTTGAATTCTGCCCTTGAAACACAACTTACTCAGTTCAGTGAGAATGGGGATCCTTCGGCACTTTGATTTCCTGGGATTGCTACTGAAGCAATTTGCAAACTCTGCAGAACAGACAACAGGGAGGGAAGGGGTCGATAAACGTAAACGCAGTGGCTGGTGACACAGACAAGGATGCGGAAACGCACCGTGGCTCTTGGTGCTTTATCTTAGCAAACCGACCCTCACGCCCAAATCCCAAATCCTTTTCTATAATTAGAGAGAAAAAAAAGAAAGTCTCAGCCTCTGCTTTCCAGTTTAGTGGTGTGTGTGTGTGTGTTTCCTAAATCAGCAGGCCTCAACTTTTTTTGGCACCAGGGATCGGTTTCATGGAAGACAATTTTTCCATGGGATGGTTTTGGGATGATTCAAGTGCATTATATTTATCACACACTTTATGTCTAATCTAAAGCCACCGCTGATCTGACGGGGGTGACCCGTCCGTGGCTCAGAGGTTGGGGACCCCCGTCCTAAATGACCTTTCAAGTAAATTGCAAAAACAGGTGGCGCTCTCCCCATAGTTGTTTATTGGCAAACAAAGTTTAAATACGATTGTTCTGTACCGTGTGGGGTCCTGGGTGATGGCTCAGGCAGGCAGTGCCTCAAACCACATCCGTTTGCTTGTAGAATTTTCAGGAAACTGTGAATAAGAAGGAGTGCCTCCCCAGGAACGCTTGGGGATACATGGCCACGGGGGGGGGGTGCTTCTGGCTCCTAATGCTTCTGCCTCTTTGGGGTCCTCCTGGCCTGAGGCTCTGCCCACATCCTCTTTCTTCTTCAGCAAGACTGCCTGCCTTCCAGGTCTGGTTGGTCTTCCCAATCCGTAACGTCTCGGGAATACCTTAAAGACTGGGACTGGAGGTCATAGGGGCCTCCGTATTTTGCTTTCAGTTCCTACCTTAGGAGACGAGGCCCTTCCTCTCTGTCCACGAGCCTCGAATGCCAAAGAGAGTCAGTGCCCAGCCCCGGCCCGGAACACAGCCTCAGCTCGTGTTGACAAATGAGGAGTTTTGAAAACAAGAATGACACCAGAGTCTTGGTCGCCAAGGTAAACCCTCAAAAAAGGTATAGAAAGAAAACGGAAGAGAGAAACAGGAATCTAGGATCCTGATTAAAAGCAAAGAAACACAACCAAGCAACACAAACACGATGCTCTCATCAGGAGTTCTGCTTTAAAACTGCTGCTTAGGGACTTCCCTGGCAGTCCAGTGGCTATGACTCTGGGCTCCCAATGCCCAGGTTCAATCCCTGGTCAGAGAACTAGATCTCACATTCCGAAACTAAAGATCTCAAGTGCCGTGTGCCCCAACTAACACCCAGTGCAGCCAAAACAACCAAAAAAATGCTTGTTACCTTTCTTGAACTTTACTGAGAACACTATGCATGTAAGAGGGAAAAAATATCGTGAAACTTAACAGTCTATTTGTCATCAAGATTCTCTGTTGCCTTGGAAGAAGCTGAAATATGTGGAGAATCTTTTGTTTCCCAAGCCAGGGAAATAGTGGGGAGGGAGAGTGAGATGAACAAATTTGGTTTGGTAAGAGAGTCTGTGAAACAGACCGAGGCGTGGTCACAGGGACGCTGGCCACTGAGACGGGGTCGGGAAAAGGGGAAATCCAGAGGGCGGTTTTGTTCCCAGATGGAATGCTAAGCTCTGCAGTGTTTACCACCTCTCCCATCTCCCCCAGAAAGTCAGTAAAAGGGCCACTCCTGGTTAATGCAGAGTAGAGCTGAGGACATTTCTGATTGCCACCAAAATGCTGAGTAGATTTAGGGTGAACACAGAAGCAACACGGGGCCGGGGGCAATGCATGCAGTTAACAGTTAGAACCAGAAGAAAATGGCCTTAGGACTTCAGCAAACCCCTTTAGCTTTCTGTGAGGAAACAGACAGCCTGGGGCAAACCTCATCCACACAGCTATTAAAGAGGAGGGTTTGCGTGATGGCTAGAGATCAGATATCCAAACTCACTGGGAAATCTTATTGCTGATGGGATATGAATACACTCCACTCCTTTTCCTAAATTTCTGGGATTGTCATAATGCAGAGAGGCTTGGGGGAACTGAGATTCTATTTGATTTTCAGAGTCATACAAGGTGTTTTATCTGCTTTATGTCCCTTCCTTCCTTCCTTCTTCCCTCCCTCTCTTCTTTCCTTCTTTCCACCCTCATCTCCTTCTTACCTGTCCTCTGTCTATGATTCTTTACGGAGTATCAGCTCCAGGTTAGAACTGTGAACAGTCCTTTCCCCATTTACTACGTGTTGCAAATAAACAAAATATGTTCAGATAGTGAAGAGCAGTATGAAAAAACCTAAGTTTTCAGGACTGACAAGGGAGGTGGCCTTGCTTAGGGTGTGAAGAGGTTTCTCTGACATTGAAATGCCATCCTGAGTGATGAGCAGAAGACATCCAACCAGAGGGGACCAAAGGCAGGAAAGAGCCAGTATAAACAGGCTGAACTAGGAGGAAGCTCAAGCTCCTTACTGGCCTGCAAGACACTATATGGTTTTCCTATAATTGTTATGGGTCGTCATTCTAGGATGGAAAGGAGGAAACTGACATTATCCAATAAATACTTGCAAAAAGCCTTCTGGCTGCTGTGAACAGTAGAAACGGCAAGGAAGTAAGAATGATGACATCGAATGGTGACATGGAATAAATTATGTTGCATAAGATCACCTTTGAAGACAAGGAATCTGACTCAAGGTTTATATACTTTGCCCAAGACTGTATGACTTGCAAAGGATGGATGGGTTCTTACATACCAATTAGTACTTATTTCAAAGCCCATGTTCTTTTCAGGGCTTCTTTGTAGCCCTGTTAAAATATACCAGGTTGGGTTGGCATTTTCAATAAAACACTGAGATCAGTTTCCCTCAAAGGGGAAATCCTCCTTCAAATTCCACTTTCTGATTCCAATTCCCTCTAAAAGGGTTTGGAAAATCCTGACTTTCAGAGGCAAATGGTCTTCTTGGATAGAGACATGTCCACATCAGCTGGCGTAACTGTGTGAGTATCTTCTCTGACACCAGCTGGGGCACAGAAACAGTTTCTGCCTGAACTCCATCCTTCCTTGTAAAGTAATGGTTAATGTGAATGGTAATTTGAATATGTATCTGATGACAGCCTGGGTACATTCTACTAATGTCAATATTTTTGCCACCTAGTAGTATACAGTATTATACCTGAAATCTTCCAGGCTGGCAGGGTGCTATTACAAAAGATTGCTTAATTGTAGATTACTGCTGTACGTTTAAATTTCAGTAGCATATTAAGTTGTCAGACTTAATTACCATTATATGTTTAGATTATGCCACAGATCATTTAGTTCAGTACCTAGGTTTGCCAACCTGTTCTTGTGACATTACAGGGCAGTAATTAGATCATCAGCTGAACAATCTAAAGTTTTCCATGATGTCGTCCTTTAGCGAGTCTTCAGTCTCCCTGTCCTTCCATGTCCAAAGTCCCTTGGGGGACCACTGGATGCAACGGCCTTGCTGGTCCTAGATAGGTTTTATGTGTAACTTTGGCATGATCATGAAGACATGGAAAAGCCCGCTGATGCCACAAAAGGCTCAGCAGACATGTCCAGAGCAAGAGTTCTCAGTCTTGATCCCATCGACATTTCGCACTTGTGCACGGCAGGATTTTAGCAGCATCTCTGACCTCTACTCACTAGATGCCAATAGCACCACCCCCCAAGTCGTGATAACCCAAACTGTCTCCAGACATTGTCAGCTGACCTATGGGGGTAAAACTGCCCCTGGTTGGGAACCACTGTCTTAGAGAAAGGAGAAGAAAATTGCCAGGATGCCAGACGCATGTTGGTGCTCAGCGTGGAAGAGCTTTTCTCCCTCCCTTCGTCTCCCTCCCTTCTGCAATTGTGAAACTGTAGAATTTCACGATCCTTTATACTCTCAGTTCTTGGAGGTGGTAATTCCCATCGCCACCTGCTTGGTATGGTGCAAGGGGAGTATTAGTATGAAATGGGAAGAATGGTTAAGAGAACTGATCAGGCTTCTCTGAGGGTTGGGAATTTCTCTATGCAAACTCCAGGGAGATTCCTGTGATGCCAGAACAACTGATGAGGTTTCTGAGTGACAGTCTTTGGCTATCCCCATGTGTGCACAACATGAGTTTACTGCTGGCTACCTCTCTTAGGTAGCACAGGAGAGCCTGTCCGGACCTCTATTTCCTTATCACACAATGGGTGTATTGACAACCACACAAGGAAATATGCAAGGTCTACCCAATATACTTTTCTCTAAACTGTCCCTTTTGTCACTGGGGAGAGTATCTACTCATACTTCACAATGATTCAAACACTCTGACATCCCTTCATCATCTCTTTCTCCCTTCCAACACTTTCCCCCTCTTTTCTCTCTCTCTCTCTCTCTCTACTAAATCCATCATGTGCTCCTTTAAGGGTAACCTAGCCTGCAGCAGAGTATGTGACACGTACAAAGTGAATATATTCTTGTTGAATGAATAAATGCATAAATGAGAGGATAAGAATCACTAGATACATAATAAAAGAATCTAGAAGTAAAATCATAGGTTTCTATATGGTTTAGCCTGTATAGGATGTAAGATTAAAAAATAATAGAAGGACAAGTCACCCGATGATTAGCTAGGTGGCTTATGACAGTCCACCCCCAGCTGTTACTGAGTGAGCATTTTCATCTGTATATTGATGACATTGCCTTCAGAGTGAATACTTCTCTGTCCAATTTTAGAAAGTTGAAAGCACGATAAACACACACACACACACAGAGCATACAAATTTTGTGTAAATCTGAGTACCCTAATTGCTAAGGACTGATGTACAAAACACAATGTCATTTTTATGCATCTCCAGATTAGCTCAGCAAAGGTATGGCTCACATTTTCTTAGCGAGGATTTTCAATGTAATTTGATATTCAGGAACTGCTTTGCTATAAGTTTCACTTAACAAAACCCCCTGAAACTCTGGTTTAGGTTGAGTGGTGTTTGGCTGTGTAGTGCAGGTCTATGCAGTAGCTGACTTAATTCACCCACCAAAGATTTGATGAGATTATTCATTTATTCCTTTGTCCCAAGAGCCCTCAATTTTCTTTCCTAGCAACAGTACTAGGAGTCAGAGAGTGGTCTTTTGGTTTCCTGATTTCACTCGTGAACATATCCATCCACTGTCATGACCGTGAAAGCTTTGTGAAGCCTGGACTGTCTGCCCTCTTCAGGCTCCATGTGAAGTAGGACAGCTGTGGTCAGCAAGCCACGTGGTTGGAGGATGGAGTGCCCTATTTTAATACGAAGCATCCACATCCCCAAGGGAAACAGGTGGATCTGGGGTTGGGAGGCATCTCCAACCAAGGGTTGTGTTCACTTCATGAATTGAGAATCTGTTCTAAATACTGAAAATTATTCACCAATAATATTTTCATATTAAGTTAAGTGGCTAGTCATCAATTTTTAGAAATGGACTGATAGCTAAGCCTTTTCCCAATTCGGGGAGAAGGAAAGCCACAAGTCTGCCACAGGAATATACCTGAAGCACATTTTGGGCAAGTGAGGTGCACGGAAACTCCTCAGAGTCCACCTACTGGCTCACTTACTTTGATTTAATAAGTGCGTGTTACGCATCCACAGGTGCTTCCCAAGGGCTTCCCTGGTGCCTCAGCTGGTAAAAATCCGCCTGCAATGCGGGAGACCTGGGTTCGATCCCTGGGTTGGGAAGATCCCCTGAAGAAGGGAAAGGCTACCCACTCCAGTATTCTGGCCTGGAGAATTCCATGGACTGTACAGTCCAAGGGGTCACAAAGAGTTGAACACAACTGAACAACTTTCACTTCAGGCATCTACAGAATGACCCTAATTGTACTGAGAGGAGTACAAAGGAGGGAGAGACGCAAACTCCATCCTGAAGCAATTCCCCCACTTCTCACCATCTCTTCCCAACCTGAAGCCGAAATGTGACACTTTTAGTTTATAGAAATTGAAAAGGACTTTAGCACTAATCTTCTAAAAATTCATGTAGTGAAAGTATCTTGAAGACTGAAAGAGAGTTAGGCTTCATTCTCTCCAAGCACAAAACTAAGAATAGTAACTTGAACACCTACTAGTTCCAACGAGAACTAACTGTCAACAATAATACTTGTTATTAACAATAATGAAATACCAATGGCTATGTTCACTGATAATTGATTTGTAACAATAAACAGCACTTATGACTCCATGACTTTCCTTAATATGAGAAAACAGTGTTAGGCACATTCCAGTTAGGAGATGGACATCACTTTTTACTGGACTAGGGTTCCCCAGGACTGAACTGCCCACTAACCACTAATCCTAGTACAGAATTCTCAGAGCTGGAAGGGATTTTCCAAGCCATCTGGCTCCATTTCTCCTCCTCCCCATCATGAGTGTTTTTTAGAGAGGAGTTGACCCTTTCCTCATCCTATCCTCTCCAGCCCCTTTCTATCGGGATGTGGTTCTTACGTAGCCCTGAGGGTGTCTGGGCCGAGCAGCTAATTCTCAGGTATCCGATGTTGAGCGTGGCCATGATGGGCTCTGTGTCCACCAAAGTCGGGCTACTGGGTGACTTGCAGGAGGAGGATAAGACAGCACACATGGAACACTCCTCTATGTTGACCGCATGGAGGTCTACGGAATAGAGCGCAGATCCCTAAGGAGAGAACATCGGGTGAGAGGACACTTCTCAGATAGCGCTGGTGCACTGGGGATGATGCAAGCTTCTGAACCAAAGCTTGCATCAAGTCACCTGGATGACTCGAGTGGGAAGAGAAGGGGGTGACAGAGGATGAGATGGTTGGAAGGCATTGTCAGTTCAATGGACATGAATTTGAGCAAATGCCTGGAGATAATGAAGGACAGGGAAGCCCGGCATGCTGCAGTCCATGGGGTCGCAAAGAGTCAGTCACACCTGAGCTATTGAACAACAGCTAAGGATAACATTGGTGAGGAAAACATCACATCTAAAGATCTAAAGGTCACCTCTGCATCCTCACAATTGTGCTTGTAGGTGGCCCCACCTGGAACCTGGATTAATTAGTAAAGTGGCAGTTGCTCCTCTGGTGGAGAAATAGGGAGAGATCTGGTCCCACCATTAGGTGGCTGAGATGCAGTTACTGGTGATTCGTGACACCAGCTGAATCTGGAGACTTCTGGTCATTTTCTTTCCTCCCTTTCTACAGACTGAGGTGGTACAGGGAATTTTGTGGTGACTTTTTAAAAAGCAATACAACTTGCTTCCTGAGACAACTGCTTTTAAAGAATATTTCTGATATATTGATAGCATTTCTTGAAAAATCAAATGCTTTGGTGCATCTCACACTGCCTATGTATATTTTAATCCAGGAAAATGGTGGCCTATAATGAGATACAGATCTATGTTGGTTCAGAGCAAAGACAGTTACAACCCACAGTACCACAGGTGCCTAATGGACCTGTTTCTCAGAATTCCTCCTTTTCATACATCTATCAAGGACCTCATGGCATTATGTGGTCCATAAAAGACGAGTTTGCAGAAACAATGAGAAAGTTAGAGCACAGCCTAGAAAGGCTGGCTAGGATCAGCTCAGGTGTGCACACTAGGTCAGAATCAGATTCAGAAGTGCAGAGAAACTCTTTACATAAAGGCCACACACATGGTCATTAATATCAACATGAAAATATCTCGATTTAAGTCCTAGTCCAGCTACTTATCCATCGTGTAAACTTGGACAGGTAACTTCCTTTCTCTGTGCTTACAGTTCAGCATCTTTAAAATTTATACTATGGGGTTATTTGGAGGGTTAAGTGAATTAGTATGTGCAACCTGCTTCAAACCATTTCTGGTACCAGTAAGCATTGTATAGTTGTATAAAATACTGTATAATACATTATTGATGTATTATTATTATTATCATGATTAATCCTAACAAGTATTATAATAATATATATAATATATAATAATATAATGTTGTTATTATTATCATTATAACCATTCACTATTCCTTACTGTGACACTTACAGGCAGAATGTATATCTGCGGAAAATTCCGGATAAATCGCCATTCTCTCTGCAGGTAATCCAGAGACCCAACGAACACAATGTCCTTCAGCTCCTGACGGGTGTAGTTGCTAGCTCTCAACGGCATTACAAAATTCCGAAGTCCCATCAGTGTCGAGTGGGCATCTCCAAAGATACATGCTACAATGTGGTTCCGAAACTCGTATTTTGCCTTGTCAGTTCGTTTCTAAGCATAAGCAGGCCAGACTCTGGTCATTTTTAGAAACAAGATGATAGTCCCTTAAAGAAGGCTCCTTCCCCACATCCAACTCTTCCAGGTATATTAACACTAGCACTTTCATAACAGTAATCAGATTCTGCAAATCCTCCTAATAACATGGAACATGGACAATTATACTTTATATCTTTTCATGGTGCTCCTGCTTATTTCACTTTTTCCAGTTTGATATTAGCTTGGAGTGCCTCAGTGAAAACTCAGATTGGTATCATTCCTCAAGTTGTGAAACCACTGAACTAAATGGGGAAAATAGCTCTCATTTTCATTACATGTTTTTAGCCTCATATATGCTATGGTGGGCTTCCCTGGTAGCTCAGATGGTAAAGAATCTGCCTGCAATACAGGACATCTGAGTTTGATCCCCGGGTCGGGAAGATCCCCTAGAGAAGGGAATGGCAACCCATTCCGGTATTCTTATCTGGAGAATTCCATGGACACAGGAGCCTGGCTGGCTACAGTCTACGGGGTTGCAGAGTCAGATGTGACTGAGCAACTAACACACACACACACACTATCGTATAACTCCCTGAAAACTTAGAACATCCCAATCCTGTTGCTAAACTTACGTTTTCTAGTGAATCTTGAAAATCACACCAAGTTGTACAGTATGATGCAGATTTCAGTGGATTTTTATACATATGAAAACACATATATTAGTTTGAACCATATGAAATTGCCTTCTTCTGGGTCAAAAACGGTTGACTATTGGCAACTTCATGTGGTTCCACCGGCTGCACTGAATGGATTCAAGAGAGCTCCAGAGTTGAGGAAATTTATCATGAAAAATACACACAGTAAAAGGTTACAAACATTCTATTTCATCTCAGTCATCTGACTATGTCCTCAGAATCTTATCAGTATGGCCGATTTTTAGCATCTCCCCTATACTTTTAAGCTGAAGACAAAACAATATATGTGATGGATATTTAGATCAGGTTTCTCCCACATTCACCGAGACTTTTAAAAACAGTAAGTGTCACTTTTATTTAAAGGAATATTTTTTAAAGGAATATTCCTGAAAGAAACATTTTAAGTCTCTGTGATTGATTTCAGGGAATGAGTCAATGTCGTCTCTCATGGTGCTGGGACGGGTAGAAAAAGCACTGATTTTGTATTCTGGTTTTTATTCATGTATGACCATAAACGAGCTAGCCTCTCTAACTCCCAATTTCTTTACATTTAAGTGATTTAAAAATAAAAGTTAATTCTGTTGTGGAAATGGGATAATACGTTGAAATTTCAGTACTTCTGTCTTTAACTGTTTTCAATAACTATTTAATCCAATCTGAATCACACTGAATTCCTAGATTTTCAGAGAAGGACTCTTGGAAACTGGTAGAGAACTTGCTGAATGTATTGACAAGTCCTTCCTGCTGGAGACTGTTCTACATTCCTGAGTAGATGAAGACTCAAAATATTTCAAAGGGATGTATCATTCATCCTTATGCCAGTCCATCGCTGGTTAAAGGACAAGCTTCTGTGAAACAGGGGCTGCTGAAATTTAACAGGATAGATAAGTCACATCTGACATCTCAACAATTAGAGTTTGTTCTATTAGCATAGACTGGGAAATACTCTTTCTGAAGGGAATGGTCCCGTGAGGGGACATGAAGCTACTGGTCTGGAGATCCTTTCTAGAAAGTGATATGAATCTTAACCAAATCCATTAAATAATTGTCTCTGGCTAATCCGATTAGTTTTAACTTGAATAATGATGCCTCTAACGGTATTTAATGGAACAGCTCTGAAGTCCAGAAATTGCTCTTCTGAGTAGAACTAAACAATTAGGAAAAAGATACATGGCACAGGGCATTGATGGGTACAGCCAGTCCATTCTGAAGGAGGTCAGCCCTGGGATTTCTTTGGCAGGACTGATGCTAAAGCTCAAACCCCAGTACTTTGGCTGCCTCATGTGAAGGGTTGACTCATTGGAAAAGACTCTGATGCTGGGAGGGACTGGGGGCAGGAGGAGAAGGGGATGACAGAGGGTGAGATGGGCTGGATGGCATCACTGACTCGATGGTCTGAGTGAACTCCGGGAGTTGGTGATGGACAGGGAGGCCTGGCGTGCTGCGATTCATGGGGTTGCAGAGTCGGACACGACTGAGCGACTGAACTGAGTAAGGCAATTTCTCCAGGGAACTGTGGCACAAAACTGTCTTCCCACTGAGAAAGATGGTGGCTTCGGTAGGAAAGTGGGGAGTGCACTATTTGCTCCAAGTAACAAATTGACAACTTCTGCTTGACTTTTCTGCAAATCGAACCAAGTTCAAAGTTGGCTGGAAATTTGCAACCTGTACATTTCTCCTCTATGGCCACAGTTTCAAAACTCTCAGAACCTCTTAAACTAGAAGTCCATCTAAATTCATCGGAAGACTCAGTTATATTTCACATCGAGTGCCATAAGGGGACATCCCTCAGAGCAAGCTGTCTGGGGACTTACTAAACAGGGGATAAAGAAACATCTGCTACTTCCATTTCTTGGTCTCTTGAATGCTTCCATCTGCAGTCACCTCCCAACCTTTCCAACGATGTCCCTCCCACTGAAAACATGTTTGCCTTCCTGCTCAACGGATGTTTGTTTTGTTTAAAATGAGACATACTCTCTAAAATGATGAGCTTCAGCAGTCCTAATAGTTTTCCAGTTGATATGACAGCTCTGACAACTTTGTGCTTCTGATCAAATGATTGATTATGCTTTTTACAAGAAATGGAACATATTTTGTCAGGACATTGGCACTGAGCACAAGGTTTGAGTGCGTGCGTGCGTGTGTGTGTGTAACAGAAAAAAGTGAACTAAACTATTTTTGGAAAGCAAGAAAAATACATAGTTATCAATTAGTCATAGCTGAACAAATTACACAGGGTTCTTAGAACATGTAAGTAAACTTTTACTAGCTTATTTTAAATTAAAAAAATAACTTTTTCTTAGTCAAATTTACCAGCTACTCCTTGAAAGTAAACCACTGATATTGTACTTGAGTTTCCAACTCTGAGAACAGATGGAGATCAAGAAAGTGGGTGTCAGAGCCTGGGATTAGGATTTGAGGTGTTTACATCTTGGTTGCTGGTATTTCACTGAACTGAGTTAAGTTTGTCTCCTTGGGAGGACAGAGTCAAGGACAGAATTCTACATCTATACGGATTCACTCATGCTGTGTGGTATGGGAGGACCAAGCATTACAGAGCTACATCCTTGGCTAATACATTCAGTATACGTATAACCAGCTTTAAGAAAAAATACTATTAAAAAATCCCAACTTTGAAAACAATAAATTAAGGAAACATTTATCTACTTTTAAAAAAAGGAAAGACTGCAGAATTCTTGTAAATAATATGTTCCCCTGGTGTGTGTAAATTAACCAGATTTACTAGCAAAACAGCAAAGTTTCAGGAGAACATTATTCTGAATAACTGACTCAGTTGAACTATTAAAGGAAGGAGAAAGTGGTTGAAGAATCTGAGCTAAAGTGTTTTAAACCCTGGCATATTACCCACCAGGTTGTTGTCAAATGCCCCATCTGATACCCTGCATACAGGTAGATGGCTCGTGAGGTTGTATTTTTCCTTCAAAATGCACAGTTTACAAAGAGAAAGGGCAGGTGCTTATGATTAGCAGGAGGACACCGTCTACCCTAAGAGGAGCTCGATTGCATCTGAGATTTGGCTGCAGGTCACCTACCAGGATCATCTTGTTCAAAGGGATGGCTCTGCACCAGTGAAACATGCCACTGTTATCAAGGCGGTCGGCCTCCTCTTCCGTTTCGCAGAAAAGAGTCCTAAATGTGGAGAAGGGACAGTTAGCCTGGGAACACTCGGGGCTCTGGTTAACAATGCCCGACACCAAACTCGTTGAGCCTCGAGCCCAAAGTGAATAACACAAGGAAAGCAACCTTAGGTCTGTGAGACTCCAGAATAAAGATTCATGTCTGAAGGACAGCAAGGGGTCAATGTCTTCAGAGCTGAAGGCACATTAAGCACTTTGGGCAAAAGCCAACAAGAATTGTGTGCACGTGTGTGTGTGTGTGCACGTGTGTGTGTGTGTGTGTGTGACATACCAGTCTCTCTTTTTACCTTAGATTAGATGTGCTCTAAAGGTAGTTATGTCTGCTTAAGTTTTGCCCTTAATTTTGTTACTGTTTTGATGCTACTGCTGTTCGGGAGAGCTCATGAGAGATGTTTTGTCCACCTGAATCTAGAACTTAAAGGGTTAGGAGATCCAGTCATGAGTGGTATCTCTCTCTCCTTAGCCTGTTTTCTTCTCCTCTCCTGTCCAGATCTTTTCTTGTGGGTCTCGGTTGAAACATCCTTACTCATTAAATGCATTTTGCATCTTTTACAGCTTGCATTTCCTTGCATGGCCTGCATTTGACTAAAACTTGCTCTACCTTGGTCTAAGTCTTGGCAAACCCTTCCACGTCATCACCCCCACACTGCAGTCAGCCACAACACTTGTCATGCCAGAGAGTCAATCACCAAAAAGGCTGGAGGAGGCTTAGAAAAATTCCACTCCCATCCTGAGGAATATGTGCCTGTGAGAGAAGAAGGGACACCCTAAAAGGATCACTGAGAGGTTTGGATTAGAAAGGACTATTCAAGTTGAGAGAATCCAGGCCCAGGCTGCAGAAACAA
The DNA here is from genome assembly GCF_014754425.2 of Oryx dammah. NCBI lineage: Eukaryota > Metazoa > Chordata > Mammalia > Artiodactyla > Bovidae > Oryx > Oryx dammah. Next base: position 30,947,927 of record NW_024070191.1, on the reverse strand, counting down.
CCTCAGAATCCCAAGGACTTAACCCAACACGGGTTATTTCTCACACACACTCTTCATTTTGCTGAGGTGAACAGATGTCTCTGCTCCATACAGTCAGTCAGCGTCTTAAAAGGAAAGAGGATCTACTATATTAAATTGATTGGCATGCCCCCCTGGAACTCACATCCTCCTTGTCATCAAGGCAAGAGAAGAGAAAGAGATGAGAGAGTCAGGCTCAGACATTTAACTGCCTTGGCCCAAGTCAACCAGCCATTGTACCTCACATTTCACTGGCCAGAACGAGTCACAGGGCTCCTGCAAGCTTTATGGGGCTGAGGAATCGGGGAGCATTTGAAATATCTGCTGAGCATTTCTGTCTGTTTCAGAGACTTTACCCCTTAGTTCACGGATAAAAGTCAAAGAGCTAACAGACCGTAAACCTGACACTTGAATATACTGATGAGGTTGAGATTACTGATATTCACAATTTCCCACTCTCCCTTCCTGCCTTAGCAGATGGACAGGTTAGGTGAGGCCACGTGATTCGTCCTGGCCAATGACTGTGAGCAGTGATGGCTGACATAGGGAGAAGTCCTCAGGTGAGCCTCCATACCTCTTCCTAACCCGTTGCAGAGATGACCAGCCTGAGTATATGAGTGATGGTGTGGAGCTGATTCCTTGCCTTCCTGGCCCATGCTGGACATGTAACATGAACAAGAAATACGCGTTGTGCTAAGCCGCTAAGGTTTCATGGTTGCTACCACAGTATTAGTCAGCCCTATTCTAACACAATTACCCTTTCCAAAATATTCTGTAATGTGAGCAACTGGAGAAGTCCCTAGGAAATGTTTTCTGGAGGCAAACAAATTTTGAGAACAGTAACTCCTCTCTGAAATTTACCCTACACCTTAGCATATGAAAGGTTCCGAAAAGTCTTGCAAAAGAGATATCATTTGAAATGTGTATAATTCAGTGTTTCACACTTTTTTTGACCACAGAAATGTTACTATTTGCTTAACTACCTATACTTATTTAAACACGTCTGTTACTATGCCTTTTCCAACATACCGTACCATGGCATACTATGGGTTCAGCCCTGGTAACCAGCAGCTTAAGACAGCATTCTCCTGTGAGATTTTACTATTCATCCATGGAGTAATATGACCTGTTTCTCTTTGTGCTGAAGGGTTAGGGGTATTCTCTGTGAATTAATACAGCTTGTTATTCAATACCTGGTCAAAGACTCAGACTCCAACATAATAACAAGCAATTTTTGCTCTCTTTGACCAGGTTAATTTCTAAACTGCTATGTAAAATCATAATTTTTCTGACAGAGGAACTTAGATTGACATGTCGGATCTAAAGTAATGGGATAGAGAGAGGACACAGATAGAGAAGCTGAGTCAGGAGGCTTGAGGCTGAAGGGTTTGGAAAAGCAGAGAGGCTAATTGCTGATGAGATCAGCCAAGGACTAGGTGCAATTCTTAATTTTCCTCTCTATTTAATCTCCCTACAAGCTTAGTGATTCCAGTCATCTACCCAGCCAGAAGACGTTGAAATATAAGCCTCAAAGTCAGCTTGACCAAAATGAGCTACCTTGTTCATTCAAATTAACGTGGCTTTTTGTGGTTTCAATATCCGTAAGTCATGAGCCCCAACCCAGAACCCTAAGAGCCAAACAGGCACACTCTTAACGGTGATGGCTAAATAGGACCATGGTGATCGTTAAGGGGAACACACCAAAGACCCATATCTGGTTTTGATTTTTATCAGGACTTGGAGAACACGCTGTATTACTCATTCATAGAATCTTTTTTTCCCGCCATGTGTAGCTTCCTTGACACTATGCCTCAGGTGCTACTACAGCGTAGCTAAGTTACCTTTGGGAGGTGGCCCTCGGCGCCCAAGTCTACAACTGCCCTATTCTTCTGCTCACTTTCTTCAGCTCTTTTTTTTTTTTTTTGCCACTTCCTCTAGTTCTTCCTCTCCCAAGCGCACCCCCCCTAATGAATAAAGAGTCCTTGGTCTAGAAATGAAATGCCTTTTTGGCAAATGGAAGATGATCTCCTTCCAAGCACATTTTAACTTGACTCAGAGTAGCAAATAAGTCACTATACACATTTCTATAATAATAAAAAGCATGATCTATGTACGCAAGCTGTCACAGACAACGTCTTTCTTCATTCCGACGTTATGGAAAACAGATAGGCCTTAGAGGAAACACCTGTTGGAGACAGGCATTAAAGAGAAGGCTGAGGAGACCCGCTTCATCATAAAGGCATCCATCTGGTGTCTTCGCCAAAGCAAAACCTGATGCAATTCAGTTCACCACCCCTTAACTAAAGCTCCCTCCTGCCATATGCCTCACAAATGACATGATCCTTGCAGAAATATACTTCCCTAAAGAGACGAATAAATCATCCATGAGAATGTGGAGCACCAGCAGTCTGAGGACTTGGAAACCAGGACTGGAACATAAAGGCTGGGTCTGTTGGATGGAGAGGTAGCCGCATGGCACCATCCAGGTTATCGGAGCAACCTGAGGAGCCTCTTGGGTGAGGGCACTTTCTGTGTAAGAGACCTTGGCAAGAAGCCAGGTGGGAGTCCCCTGAGAGGGCCCTGTTGGGGATGAGGGTGGGGGTTTGGTCACAAGACTGGCTTCTTGTTGTCCGAGCCAACTGGGAGAACCAACTTCCAATGGGGAGACCCCAGGAGGCGTTGAACCTTGACATGTCCTTGGAGTCAGGTCTCGCCTTCCGCCTTGGAGAGCTGATGGGCTTAGTGTGCTGGCTGGGAAGAGCATGGCAGCTGCCCACCCGGGACGTGCGGAGCGGTACTGGAAGGAAGCCGCCTGCATTCTTTGCTAACAACTGCCTTGCTTCAGGCTGCTTTGATATTCATGAAGCAAACGTCTTGTGAACCCAAGCTTGGACCTGTCCCAGCTAAGGAAGGCAGGCTCTTTCCTCTCTGCTCTCTGAACCATTTGAAGAAAACTGCTACTCCGCCCGGGCCACAGCAGCCTATCTTGTATGAATCCTGTCCCTTAGCAGCTGTCCCCAATCTTTTTAGCACCCTGGACTGGTTTTATGGAAGATGATTTTTTCCATAAACTGAGTGGGGGGATGGTTTGGGAATGATTCAAGTGCATTACATTTATTATGCATTTTATTTTGAACATTATTATATCAGCTCCACCTCAGATCATCAGGCTTTAGATTCTGGGAATGGAGACCCCTGACTTAAAGGAAAATAGACACAAGGGACCATGCACCTTTGGTTTCCAGTGGCGGCTCCTGAGGTGACAGAGATCCAGCCATGCAGGGAAACCTCTATGTATAAGGTGGGCGAAGTTTCAGGCCCAAGTCAGGAAGCATGGTTTCCCAGAGTGTAAGTCGGCTTCCATATTTCCTCCGACAAACATTCTTGACTCTGGTTATTCTTGACTCTGGTTATTCTTGAAAATGATCCGCCAATAGAGGAGATCCTCCTCTGATCACAACATCTATTAGAAAGTTCAAAAGGCACCCACAGTTCCTTTTTTTGTTTGTTTTTGCAGGATTCATTTTTGGATGTGTTAGGAAACCCTGGCTTGTGACCCTTCCATCTGAAACCTCTCTAAAACTCCACAGGTGGCTTGTAAATTCTGAGAAGCGAGGTTGCTGGCCTGGGTGCAGAACCATATACTTTTTGCTCAAGACTTGAGTTGAATAAAAATAACACGCTTCGTCAAGTCTTAGCACAGGGAGAAGGACAAGTCCCTTGGCCGAGGAGGAGAGGAAGGATGTTGTTGGGGAGGAGAGGAAGGATGGGTCCCTGTGTCCAGGAGTTCCAGTCCCCTTCTCGGTTCAATCTTTGGGAAAACCCACTGCTACTGCTTCTTGAAAGCAGTGTTCAAGTTCTCACCGAAAACGGAGAGGGCAGTCTTCAGTCCCAGATGCCTCTGGAGCTGCGGAGGATTTTGAATCTTGGGGGCTACAGCTGCTTTCTCTCCAAGGACTCAGCACAGACGTAGCAACAGGGCTTTGCAGTTCATATTTAACCCGGAAATAGTCACTTATCATCAATTCGGACTACCATCTTTTGTGTTCCGGGAGAGAGGAAATTTAAATAGGGGAAGGTGAGGGCATTTTGCCTACTCTCTGCTTTCCCGTGCCTCTCTCTCAAACTTACACACATATACATACACCACACACACATACACAAATGCTAGTCAAACTTCAGAATGTGAGCCTTTATGGTCATATTATGATTTCATTTTTCTGGGTTGCACCCGGTCGCCATTTACTCATTTCAAAGCATTATTTTCACCTTGGAGAGAAACGTAAGGTGTAAAAACATGGATAAATTTTGCAGTCCTTTCACCTAGGAACCTGTGTATAGACAAGCAGAAAAGGGCCCCGGGAGCACTGAGAAGCCTTCAGTTCAGTTCAGTCACTCAGTCGTGTCTGACTCTCTGCGACCCCATGAACTGCAGCAGGCCAGACCTCCCTGTCCATCACCAACTCCTGGAGTTCACTCAGACTCACGTCCATTGAGTCTGTGATGCCATCCAGCCATCTCATCCTCTGTCGTCCCCTTCTCCTCCTGCCCCCAATCCCTCCCAGCATCAGAGTCTTTTCCAATGAGTCAACTCTTCACATGAGGTGGCCAAAGTACTGGAGTTTCAGCTTTAGCATCATTCCTTCCAAAGAAATCCCAGGGCTGATCTCCCTCAGAATGGACTGGTTGGATCTCCTTGCAGTCCAAGGGACTCTCAAGAGTCTTCTCCAACACCACAGTTCAAAGACCAAGTAACTGGGCAGGAACTCAGGAAGGTGAAGGGTCTATCCCACCTTCCCTCATAGAAAGTCCTCAGGGGTCTCATCCTTTTCAGCAAGAAGGGGAAAGCACCACCAGGCTCCGTGCTGCCCCCAGCCTCCAGTTTGACCGGATCTCCTTGCTGAGAAACCTTTACTGGGTAAAAGTGAGAAAACCCGCCACAAAAATCTCATGCAGTGTGACATACTTTGACAGCAGGCTGGTTATCTAGAAAGCACCAAGCCCTCTTGGTTCTCATGTGGGAACCTTAGGGAAGGAGAAGGAATAAGAAACACGGAGGTAGGAGGGATGATTTGGGAGATTGAGATTGACATATACACACTACTATGCAGAGGGTCAAGATCTGCCTGCAATGCAGGAGATCTGGGTTCGATTCCTGGGTTGGGAAGATCCCCTGGAGAAGAGAATGGCTACTCATTCCAGTATTCATGCCTGCAGAATTCTGTGGACAGAGGAGTCTGGCAGGCTCTATAGTTCGTGAGGTTGCAAAGAGTTGGACATGACTGAGCGACTAACACTTTCACATATAAAGCAGGTAGCTAATAAGGACGTACTGTATAGCAGAGGGAACGCTACTCAATATTCTGTGATACCCTATATGAGAGTGTGTGCAAGTGTGTGTGCTCAGTTGTGTCAGATTCTCTGCACTATTTCCTGCTCCAGCGGATCTTCCCAACCCAGGCATAGAACCCACATCTCTTGTGTCTCCTGCATTTGCAGGTGGATTCTTTACCACTAGCGCTGCATGGAAAGCCACCTATAGGAGAATAGAATCTTAAAAAGAGTGAATACATGTGTGTGTATAACTGATTCACTTTGCTGTACAGCAGAAACTAAACATTATAAATCAACTATACTCCAATAAAAACTAATACTAAGAAGAAAAGAAACCCACTGTGGGGCAGCTAGGGTGACGGACTCTGGTTGGCTGAAGGCTCTGGTGTCCCAGACAAGAGGCTTAAGTATTAATACTGGTCACTTGACAGCTAGAATGGGGATACTTTCCCTGCTAATCTGAAAAGCTCATAGAGAGGAAGAAGGAGGAAGGAAGAATAAAGCCTTGGAAAGCTTGAAAGCCCAGAAAAGCTTCCACATTGCTGCCGTTGTTGTTTAGTTGCCAAGCCATGTCCAACTCTTTCGTGACCTCATGGGCTGTAGCCCACCAGGGTCCTCTGTCTATAGGATTTTCCAGGCAAGAACACTGGAGTGTGTTGCCATGCCCTCCTCCAGGGGATCTTTCCGACCCAGGGATCAAACCCGAGTCTCCTTCACTGGCAGGTGGATTCTTTACCACTGAGCCACCAGGGAAACCCTGAAAACTTTCCACACTTCTACCTATATATAGATAAGTCTGGCTGATGCTCAACTGAAGAGAGGACAGTGGGGTGACTGGAGTCCTGAATGTTTTACGACAAGTAGGTTCCAGTGAATTACACCTTCCAACTTCCCTCTGGTTCCTGTCTCCTAATTCCTGGCAGATGTAAAGTCTTCACAAAGTCATTGAAGAATGATGAACTTTTGTGGTAAAGAGTGTTGGTATGACTTTTTAAAAAAAGTCTGAAAATGGTATTTTTAAAAAAGAGAAGAGGTGTTAAACGTCAGGACATCAGCGTAGTCTTATTTCAGTCTACTCAGGAGAATGTAAACTATGTTCCGATGTAAACCAAGCCAGCCATGAGGAGGGCGTTTTGTTTGCTAGTAAATGCTGCTTTCCAGATGGAGTTGACCAAATCCACTGCCTCTATTTTCCATATTTACCATGTGAAATCTCCACGAAGACATTTCTTTCCATCCTCTTGCCTTAGAAGTTAGACCTGAGGTCAGAAGGGCCCTGGCCCAGGTGAAGGCAAGAACAGGAGGGTGTTTCCATGAGATTAACCCACATCCGAGCTCACATGCGAGCATCTCTCTGCTAAGTTTTACTTTATTTCTGATGAGTGTAAACTGACAGATTCTCTGCAGAGCATATTCTGTGAAAGCATTCATGCAGGCATCTCAGAACTGAAAATTGTTACCAGACAAGAGATGGAAGAGAAAGATAAAAAAGGATAATTCCCTTCTTCCTCACCCATTCCCCAAATGGATCCTCATTTAAATCTCTTTTTATTTTATGGATATTGCATTTGGGATTTCCTACAACGTGAGGACAAATGAGGCATGACCTAGAGCAGCGGATACCTTTAATAAAGGCTGGAGACTGCCCTGGGCGAGAAGCCCGGGGTTGGGGTAGGATTGGGGGGGAAAGCCTCACCTCTCCCGGGAACCATTTCCTTAGCTAATTTTTGCAGCGTGAGGTTGTGTTTTCAAGTGCTCTTTCCAGCATGTTCTAAATATCAAATGACCCCGTAAACACAGAAGTAGATCAGAATGAAAAATACGTTCCTCCCTCAGACAGTTTGGGATACAATTTTCCCTGTTCAGTGGGCTAGGAACTGAATGATGGAGTCAGTTACTCAAATACTTTTGATGTTAAAAGGAAAACACGTTACAGAAAAAAAAAAGAAAAGAAAAAACACGTTAAAAGAAACAAATGCATATTTCAGGCAAAAGATTTAGTTTTGGTGGGGATGATATACAAGTGGGAAATAGGAAACTGAAATACCTGAAAAGTAGTTTGTTTTTCATTATATTGATGTACTTTCTGAGGTTTTAAAGGGTTGAGCCTGGGTCAGATTAGGGTGACAAAAATGCTTTCCTTATGCAGTGGGGCAAGAAGCTTGACAATTACTAATAATAATTCCCCCCTCAAGAAATTAGGACTGGGAAAAAACAGCATCCATCAAAATGTTACAGTTGTGAGTGTACACATATCCTTGAGTGTGTGTGTGTGTGTGTATGTGTGTGTGTAAGAAAGAGACAGAAGAGAGTGAGGGGTATTAAACTGAAAGGGACACAAATTGTGTAAAGGAGATAACATAATTCCAGGGTATATGGATATTACTGGATTCATTTTCTGGAAATAGGGTGTTATTTGCGAAAACTTCTTATCTACATTCCTTAGTTTCTCTGAAATCCCTGAGGCTGAAGTTCAAGATGGAGACAAATTATTAGTGTTCTGGTGATTACAGACTTTTGAAAACCCTGGAAAGACTTAATGATGTGTCGAGGGCCACGGACTTTAGACTTTTCCCCACATCTGGAAGCCATCTCTGGAGGGAAGCCTGTGGAGTAAAGGCATTCTGGGTGCAATAGCATTTTTCTTTAGCGCCTGTGACCTGTTAGGAAGCAAGGGACGGCATGGAGGCGGAGGCCGCTCAGCATCTGTCGCGATGCGGGGCCCTCCTCCCGCATTGGGTTTTATAGGATGGCTATTTTTAAAAAGTGGTCTGCCTTGATTAAAGATGAAAAGTTAGGATTAGTGGTCTCTGGTGGGAGAGAAATGGCTGTGATTAAAGTGATTAAACTTGGGCTGATTTTAGTGATGAAAGCTGAGTCCAGTTTCTTTGGTGGGAGACAGGAGTCCCAGGATGGGAGGGGGGAAGACAGGTCTCCAGCATTGTTACTGAGATGTCCCCTGGGTGTTAGGTCTTTACATTAAAGATGAGAGAGAACTAGGGGAAAGGAGCAGAATGTTGATTCTGTTCTGTTCACCTCTAACTTGAAATTGGGGCTTCTCAGGTGGTGCGGTGGTAAAGAATCTGCCTGCCAATTCAGGAGAAGTAGGTTCGATCACTGGGGCAGGGAGATCCCTGGAGGAGGAAGAAATAGCAGCCCACTCCAGTATTCTTGCCTGAGAAACCCCATGGACAGAGGAACCTGGTGACAGTCCATGGGGTCACAAAGAGTTGAACACGATTTAGTAACTGAGAATGCACACACAGTTTGAAATTAAGTTTCTGCAGCACACCAAGCCCTTGACTTTCCTTATGTGTGACTATGGAGGTGACACTTGTCCCTGGATTTCTGGAGGCTGAGGCCTGCTGCACCAGGAAACTACCTGGATGCCCCACCACTTACCCCTACTGCCTAAGGTCCAGATGGAAAATCTGGGGAGTCATGTTTGCATTCCCAGTATTGTCTACTTGGGTGCAGTCATTTATCGGAAGGAGAGGGAGGGAAAGAGGCAGGATTATATAAACTTTCTGGAAACAGAGAACAGATGTGTGGATATGGTGTGGAGAGAGCAGGGGTGGGAAAAATTGGGAGATTAGATTGACATACATACACTACCATTTGTAAAATAGATAGCTAACAGGAGCCTGCTGAAAAGCATAAGGAGCTCAGCTCGGGGCTCCGTGAGGATCTAGAGGGGTGGGGTGAGGGGCAGGGAGGTTCACGAGGGAGCGATATATGTATACATTAAGCTGATTCACTTCCTTGTACAGCGGAAACTAACACAACGTTGTAAATCAACTATGCGTGCGTGCGTGCGTGCTAAGTCGCTTCAGTCGTGCTTGACTCTATGTCACTGTATGGGCTGTAGCCTGCCAGGCTCCTCTGTCCATGGGATTTTCCAGGTAAGAATGCTGGAGTGGGTTGCCATGCCCTTCCCTGGGGAATCTTCCCAACCCAGGGATGGAACCCATGTCTCTTATGTCTCCTGCACTGGCAGGCGGGTTCTTGACCACTAGTGCCACTTTGGAAACCCATAAATCAACTATACCTCATTACAAAAATCAAAAACAAAATCACCACCAAATATACACACATTGAAATGCCTCCTGTCCCATAGAACCATGGTGAATGCTAGTAAGGGAGCTGTAACTTGCATCTTTCTTGCTACGTCTCAAAGCAGGGACAAGAGCGCCCGGTGGCCCATCATGAGTCCTCCAGCAGGGAGAAGTGCACGCATGACCCTCTTCACTGCCCCTGGAGACCAAATGGAAGCCCCCAAGTAATGCACTGTCAAGGGTTTCATCTAAGAAGCTTTGGCTTTTACAAATTAGTGTAAACTGGCATCTGTTTAGAATTATATGGCTACTTAACACAAACACAAGTAATATTTAACTAGCCAGTGAGTAATTTCCGGACTATTTTGCAAGAATGCAAATTCCTTCTTATCATCTTTCTCTTCCATATCAAAATGTCCATGGAAAAAGATTCTAAATTATGCATGAGCTCTCATCACCCTGTGAGAGAAGAGAAAATAAACTACATGTCCTGTGAATTCTTCTCAGCCTCTTCTATTTGGTCATCTGCCAGGGGCCCGTTCTCTTTACTCAGGATTCCAGAGCAAAAGTGTAACAAAACCACACCAAATTTCAGATATCTTGATGATTACTTTTACTCTTTGATTCTTGTATCTTATGTGTGTGTGTGTGTGTATATATATATACATATACACACACAGTGGGAAATTGAGGCTATATAATTGAGGAGTCTGACTCTTTGCAACACCATGGGCTGTATTCTCCAAGCCAGAATACTGGAGTGGGTAGCCTTTCCCTTCTCCAGGGGTCTTGCCAACCCAGGGATTGAACCCAGGTCTTCCGCAGTGATGTTGAAGCTGAAACTCCAATACTTTGGCCACCTGATGCAAAGAGCTGACTCATTTGAAAAGACCCTGATGCTGGGAAAGATTGAAGGCGGGAGGAGAAGGGGATGAGGATGAGATGGTTGGATGGCATCACCGACTCAGTGGACATGAGTTTGGGTGGACTCCTGGAGTTGTTGGTGGACAGGGAGGCCTGGCGTGCTGAGGTTCATGGGGTTGCAGAGAGTCGGACATGACTGAGCGACTGATCTGAACTGAACTGAGGAGTCAACTGCATGTTATGACACTCTTTATTCACTTCTACTTTTCCAAGCTATTCAACACCCTATTCATCTAAACACAAAACTTTTAGTAAGAGTTTGGAATGAGAATTAATGTCTTTGCAAAATTATCCTGAAATTAATTTGTGCCTATTATTTCCAGACATCTGATGCAATAGTGGTCAACCTAACTAGGACAGGATCAAAACAATTTTTTTTTTCTGTAAAGGGCCAGCTTTGCAGGCCAAGAGACAAAACTGATATTATGTAGGTATACAGCAAGACAGATGATAATTTTTCACAATTTCTCATTGATGATATTCATGATAATGATCATAAAGTGAAAGTCAATCAGTCATGTCCAACTCTTTGTGATCCCATGGACTGTTGCCCACCAGCTCTTCTGTCCATGGGGACTCTCCAGGCCAGAATACTGGAGTGGGGAGCTGTTCCCTTCTCCAGGGGATCTTCCCGACCCAGGGACCGAACGTAGGTCTCTCATATTCCAGGAGGATTCTCTACTGTCTGAGCCACCAGGAAAGCCCCAATAATAATCATAATATATATAATTTTCTATTATAGATCTAATAATGAAAAGAAATAGATTTTCAAAAGTACTTTGATTAACTGGCAAACAAAATTAGTGATCTTATCATCAAAATCAATTGCAAATGCTCACATGCTAATGCTAACAAGATTTAGTTCAAAGATTTATCATCTTCAAAAAAGTTTTTTTCACACAGATAGGTACTGCCAAATACTGATACTGCCCCATAAGCATATGATTCTAATTGAGAATATTCATCGCTTAGGAGACATTATTAGACCCTTCTTTCTATATCTGCCTTTAGCATGTCATCATCTGGCAGATTAGTCACTTGCAACTGAAAGATAGGTGGAAACCCCTTACTTGCACCGCTAAATGAACTTAAAATACAGAAGTTTCCTTTACCCGCACATCAAGGTCCAAACAAACACATCAACTTACTACTGGAACTGGCAGTAAGTTCTACGAGATCAGAAGATATATCCACTGCAAATATGTGTGGAAATAGTGATTGCACCATTAGTTTTAATTTCTGACATCATGGGAAATGTATAAAGGAGCATGACATTAGTTGTGATTCAAAGAACAATAATTGTCATTTTAGTGACTTTTATCATAAAACGAGTTTCATATATAAGCTGTTTTGTCTTTTAGTTTTATGTTTGATAGTTTAAGAAAAACAGTGAATGATAGATTCTGAAGAGATCAATAAAAGTGATCAAGGACAATTCTTATTCAGAAAAATTTCAGTCTTGACCCAGAGTTCAAAAACTGACAATAAATCCTTACCACTACTAAGCTCTTAGATGGCTTTGCAATAGTGTAAGTCAGGATATTCAGCTTCTGTTTCTGACAAAAATTCACAGAACTAACAATGGTGAAGTCTGGAAGAGCCAACGTTCACTACTGATGCTACTGACCTAATAACTCAGGATAAATTAAAACATTTTCCACACACTACTGGCTGATTAAAAAACACATATATTATATTCATGAATATAATAAATATACACAGTACCCACCTTGCATTTTACAAGTTTTGAAAATTTGTCTAACTATGAATTTCTGCTCCACATGCATTTTTATCAATATCACTATCAGTTGTAATACATCTTAGTAAATTCCACTTCAGATTGTACTGAATCAGTATTTTCTCACCTTTTCTGAATATATTTTCACATGGACGTTGTGCCATGCAGACTATTCACAGAGGATAATTTTTCAGTTACTTCAAATTCGGCGTTCGTTTCTTTAATAAACAACAATTAAACAATAATATTTATTGACTCATAATGAGCTAAGGGAAACCCCTCAAAATCATCTGTCTTATTTTTTTAATGGTTATTGATATAGTTTCCAAGGTCAACTATTCAAACAACCATTATTGATGAAAAATTAGTGGTATTAAATGATTTCATTTTCTGTGGCACACTTGTTGGTTGTTGCAATCAAACAATATAATTGGCTCACAATCAGTGACTTCCCTTGCTTGGTTACCAAATGAGCCACTTACAAATAAACTTTGTTTGCGAATTCTGTTGTGATGAGATAGTCTTTTAAATTTTTCTAATTGTAACAAGTGCTTTTGGATAGGAATATTGTGATAACTGCCTAATCTGATACCATCAATATATATTTCATTCAGTCAGCACCATTAAATACTGTCACTGCAAATTAAACAAACTGCTTTGCCATTGCAAGCCATTATACAAAACAAGTGGTAGGCTGGGGATTTAGCCTGCAGGCCATAATTTTCTAGTCCCTGACTAGAACACACCCTGACATCATTTTAAAACAACATTTGCACAGACTAAAAATATCACAAAGTCCATGTGGCATTTAATGGTAAATTTTGCATGTGTTATCTTTAATTCTAATATGCTTGGGGTTTTTTTGATTTGCAAATTACAAGTGTCAAATTATAGTTGAAGAGAGAAGTTGCTGCAAAGAGATAGTTTTATATCAACTTAAGTGATCACTGAAATTTTAATAGAAAGATAAAAAAACTAAACTAGAAAAAGTAACCTTGGAGAAAAGCACTTCCAGATGGCAGTAAGGACCTTCAAAACTCCGCTCTTCAGGACCTTCAAAACTCCTCTCTTCCGTAAAAGCAATGAGAATACTGATAAAAATTCTCAAAATCAACTTTTTCAGAACTCTGGAAATTAGCCAGATGCCTGAAGCAATCTGAGAAGTGTACATTTCAAGAATAAATGACAGGCTCTTGATAAGAATGGTAAGTTTTGTTGCATTGTAACTTGCCTCATTCCCATCCCCTCTCCCTAGCTCTCTGGTAGCCTTGAAGTCCAAAAGCCGCACAATCACAGTGGGCAGGAAAAACCGGCATTTCAGCATCCACTGGAGGGAGAAGAATGGATTTGAACTTTCCCCCAAAGCCCTATTTACAGAAAATGTCCTCATTTAGCTTATTGCGGCTCCCTGGAGACACCCCATCACAGGACTTGCCTTTATTTGACCAGACTCCGAGCTTCCTCAGTGGGAATAACTGGTTCTCCTGGGAAATTTTCCAAAAAGGATGAGCAGCAGTTGTTTAAAACTGTAGATACTTGAGGCAAAGATAACAGTGTGGCAAGCAAGAGGCTAATCAAAATCCTTAAACAGAAGAGCTGGAGCATAAGTCCATGGGGCTGGGGGCTTTGAACTTATTCATTCTAGGAATTGACAAGCAACCACACGCACGTGCAAAGCTCTGCACATGATATCCAGGAAACACCTGAGACGTCTTTCAACCCTCATATCTGGGTGACTTTGAGACTGCACAGGCAGGAAGTACAGACTAAGGAAGAGATGGGAACTGCTCGGGTGTTGAAGGCATTCCCCAACATGCATACAGAGCACAGATGATAAAATACTGCAAATAATATATATCTGATAAAGAACTTGGTCAGGAAAAATAAATAACTCTTAGAATTCAACAACAAAGACAACCCAATTAAAAATGGGTAAAAGGCTTGGTAGTCATATCAATGACCAATAAGCACATGAAAAGATTCTCATCATTAAGCCCCAAGGAAATTCAAATGAAAACTACAGTGAGGTACCACTTCACTCCCACTAGGATGGCTATAATAGAAAAGACAGACAATAGCAGGTATCAGAGAGATTGTAAAGACATTGGAGCCCTTACGCATTGCTGGCATAATCACCAACGGTGTATCAGCATTGCAAAATAATTTGGCAGCTCTTCAAAACACTATACATAGAGTTATCACATAACCTAACAATCCTACTCCTGGGTACATATCAAAGAGAACTGAAAACGTATCTATACAAACACCTTCCCGTGTATGTCCACTGCAGCATTATTAGTAATGGCCAAGGAAATAAACAACTCAAATGTTTATCAACTAATGAATGGATAAACAAAATGTAGTGGGCTGATACAATGGAATATTGTTGTTGTTCAGTCACTCAATTGTGTCTGACTCCTGACTAACTCACATCCACCGAGTCAGTGATGCCATTCAACCACCTCGCCCTCTGTCATCCCCTTCTCCTCCTGCCTTCAATCTTTCCCAGCAACAGGGTCTTTTCTAACGACTTGGCTCTTCGCATCAGGTAGCCAAAGTATTGGATATACAATGGAATATTATTCAGGCCTAAAAAGGAATAAAGACTAGACATGCTACAACATGGATAAACCTAAAAACATTCTGCTAAATAAAAGATGTCAAATACAAAAGGTCTTATACTACCTAATTCAATTTTTACAACATGTTCAGAATGGGGAAATCCATAAAGACAGAAAGTATATTAGTGATTTCAGAGGATGTGGGAAGGGCTGAATGGTTTTTTTCAGAGGGATGAACCTGTTCTAAACTTCGATGTGCCAGCTGCACGATTCTGTGACTATAAAAAAAACCACCGTACTGAGCTTCAAACAGTGAACAGTATAGTAAGTGAATTATATTTCTATAAATAATCATTAAAAAAACAAAGTAGTCACAGAAGGGACGCAGTGAGGTACTCTATTTGTCTTCCTGCTGGGTCAAATTCTCCTCTAATTCAATTAACTATAACTGTACAGTGTACTATGACACATCCAATCACTGACATGAATAATGATAAGTGAATAATCCAGAGGTTAAATTATAGTCAATACATTCTTCCATAAAGAATCAGGAAAAGTGCCTACTATGCTCCTAGGAATATTCCGACCTAAAATTATGTAAACAGTAACGATGCTTAGGTAAGTTCTGGGAAAAGTTATCTAGGATGATTCATTCCAACACTTTAGATTCACTGAAGTTGAAGATATCTTGCAACGATTATGAGTATCTCATATGACACTGAGATTGACAGAAAATGAAAGGCTATTGACATTCCCTCTCTATGGCTTACAGAGAACTTCTGTGTGCTTGAGTTGCATGAGGACACAGATCGTGTGTGTGATCCAGCGTGTAATACAGTGTTTGGCACATTACGATTAAGAGGACAGCCACCGAATTCCCAGTAAGTATTTATTGACTTACTGAATAGAGAATGAGTAGCTGATGAAAGCCATTGTCTGTAAACTTGGCCAGTTGTGTGGCCAGGTTACTGGTTTAAGAAAGTTACAGTAAGTCCAGGGCATCTCTCCTACTATCAAGAAATTCAGAAACAAAATTCAACTGCTTTATAGTTTATACCTTCCATGATTTTAGGGAAATTCACCAACTACTTGTAGATATATGGCAATTACAGCAAGATGTGTTCCTGTCACCCACGACTTGGGGAAAAACAGGTGAGTCTTAAAGTGTAAAATCCACATGATGAATAACATGTAATACACATGAGAACAAACCAAGGGGTTATCTAGAGCTCCTCTGTTCCTTGGGAAATAAAGGTTCAGGATAGCAAGTTTAATATGATTGTGATTTAGTAGTGAACTTAATAAATACTTTCTACAAAATCTTCTTTAAATAAATCTTCATTTGATCTAGGAAATGAGTAACTCTAACCAACATCACCTATCTGACATCTTCTGTCTTACCATAAGAAAAGTTTATCTTCTTCTTGGACTCAAACTCTTGTGGCAACAGGTTGGGAAGATGGCTCTGAGCCTGACGTGTAAATGCAAGAGGCTGTTAGTAGCCTAAGGGTCCTTCAACCAACCCCTTCTGCTCTAATTTCATATTGGTCAGGCACATGCAGATGAGGCTCTCTTTCATCATAGGGGCCATGTATTGAATGAGAATTCCTGGAAAGCCCTACACTAGGAACTTCATGTTTATTATGCTAATCCTCATGTCAACTCTGCAGTTACCTAATTTTCAGTTGAGGAGAAGTTAGGTAACTTGATTAAGATCCTGTCGTTGCTCTGTTAATGAGGGATGTGCTGGCCACACCAATCCGAGCATTTAGGTTCTTAGGTGATTTTATTGTAAAGTAATATATGACTACTTGGTTGGTACACATCTTTTCCCAGAGGGCAAATCAGAGCCTATGAAGCTGAAAACAAGATTCTGATGTGTGGCAAATAACCAGTATGAGATCCTATGAAAGGGCTTGAAAGCAAGCAAATATTGTTAACTTCTCCAGTTCAAACATTCCTATCAACATTGAGAAAGGCAAAAGTATTGGAAATTCCTTAAAAAAAACACACACATTTCTGCAGTATGATGAATTCATTAGCGAACAAACAGGATATAACTCTATGTTTCAAAAGAGACATAAATTTGATCTTGTTTATAAGCAACAATTTAGCCTGAGTTTTGATGGGTAGATAATGGCTTTTGTTTTTACTGTCATTATAGTCTGGCCTTTTCCAGAATGTCATATAATTTGAATCATACAATATGTAGCTTTTTCACGCTGACTTCTTAGAAACAGACAAAATTTAAGATTTATTCATGTCTTCTTGTGTCTTGATAGTTCAGTTTTTCAAATTGCTAAATAAAATTCAATTCTGTGGATATAGCAGTTTGTTATCAATTCATCTATTAAAGGCCATCTTGGTTGCTTGTAGGTTTGTGTGTGTGTGTGTGATTCTGAATAAGCTGCTATAACATTCACGTGCACATTCACATGCATTTTGTGGGGAGGTAAGTTTTCAAAGGTCTTGTAGGTCGTCATAGAACCGTTTAACTTCAGCTTCTTTGTCATTAGTACTTGGGGCATAGATTTGGATTACTGTGATATTGAACGGTTTACCTTGGAAATGAACAGAGATCATTCTGTCATTTTTGAGACTGCACCCAAGTACTGCATTTCAGACTCTTTTGTTGACTATGAGGGCTACACCATTTCTTCTAAGGGATTCTTGCCCACAGTAGTAGATGTAATGGTCATCTGAATTAAATTCACCCATTCTGGTCCATTTTGGTTCACTGATTCCTATAATGTCTTGTCATCTCCTTTTTAATCACTTTCAATTTACCTTGATTCATGGACCTAACATTTCAGGTTCCTATGCAATATTGTTCTTAAGAGCATCGGACTTTACTTCCATCACCAGTCACATCCACAACTGGGCATTGTTTCTGCTTTGGCTCCATCTCTTCATTCTTTCTGGAGTTATTTCTCCACTGATCTCCAGTAGCATATTGGGCACCTACCGAAAGTAGTCATGTATGGATGTGAGAGTTGGACTATAAAGAAAGCTGGGTGCCAAAGAGTTGATGCTTTTGAACTGTGGTGCTGGAGAAGACTATCGAGAATCCCTTGGACAGCAAGGAGATCAAACCAGTCCATCCTAAAGGAAATCAGGCCTGAATATTCATTGGAAGGACTGATGCTGAAGCTGAAACTCCAATACTTTGGCCACCAGATGTGAAGAACTGACTCATTAGAAAAGACCCTGATGCTGGGAAAGATTGAAGGTGGGAGGAGAAGAGGGCAACAGAGGATGAGATGGTTATATGGCACCACCGACTCGACGGACATGAGTTTGAGCAAGCTCGGGGAGTTGGTGATGGACAGGGAAGCCTGGTGTCCTGCAGTCCGTGGGGTTGCAGAGTTGGACACAATTGAGCAACTGAACTGAAATGACTGAAGTTTTCAAAGAAGTTGGGCAAACATCTCAGATCCCAATTACTAGATTTTATGGTAAGACTATGCTTACTCCTCCAGGGAGGCCTGGCATCCTGCAGTCCATGGGGTCGCAAAGAGTTGGACATGACTGAGGGACTGAACTGAACTGAACTGATGTTTAATTTTATAAGAAACCTCCAAACCATCTTCCAAAGAACTTTTTTTCCTTCCCACCATCAATGAATGAGAGTTCCTGTTGCTATGCATCCTTGATATTGTCAGTTTTGTTGAATTTTTGCTAAATGAACAGGTAGGTGCTGGTACTTCATCATTACTTTAATTTGCAATTCTGTCAGGACAAATGACTTGAGCATCTATTCTCTGTGCTTACTTTCAACCTGCATATTTTCTTTGGTGAGCTGTCTTTTCAGTTATTCTACCCATGTTTTAACTGAACTGTTTTCTTATTGAGTTTTACAAGTTCTTTGTTTATTTTGGATACAAGTTCTTGTTCAGTTATGTATTTTGCAAACATTTGCTCTCAACCTGTGGCTTATATTTTCATTTCCTTTATGGTGTCTTTTGAAGAGCAGATTCTCTTTTGTTTTCCTATTTTCATTTTTATTGATTTATCCTATAGTTTTATTATTACTTTTCTTCTGCTTGCTTTAGGATTAAAGTTTTTCTTTCTCTATTCTCTTTTGGTAGAATCTTAGGTTATTAATTTTAGTTACTTCCTCTTTTCTAATATATACATTTAATGTCATAAGTTTCCCTTTAAGCTATATCCCACCTATTTTGATAACCTACATTTTCTTTATAAAGCTTCCTTTAGATCATCTTCTTGTACTTATGTGTTATTTAGAAGTTATTTCTACCTATTTGGGAAATTTTTCAGCTTTCTGTTACTAATTTCTTTCTGTTAGTTTAATTTCACTGTGTTCTGAGAAATATTTTTTATGATTTCAATGTTTTTATTTGTTTTAATTTTTAAATTTTTATTGAAGTGTATTTGGTTTATAATTCTGTGTTAGTACTGTACAGCAAAATTAATGTTATACACGTACATATACATCTACTCTTTTTTAGATTCTTTTGCCATATAGATCATTACAGACCATTGAATAGAGTTTCCTTGTGCTATATAGGAGGTCCTTGCTGCTGCTAAGTCACTTCAGTCGTGTCCGACTCTGTGTGACCCCATAGACGGCTGCCCACCAGGCTCCCCCATCCCTGGGATTCTCCAGGCAAGAACACTGGAGTGGGTTGCCATTTCCTTCTCCAATGCATGAAAGTGAAGAGTGAAAGGGAAGTCGCTCAGTCGTGTCTGACTCTTAGCGACCCCATGGACTGCAGCCTTCCAGGCTCCTCCGTCCATGGGATTTTCCAGGCAAGAGTACTGGAGTGGGGTGCCATTGCCTTCTCCATAGGAGGTCCTTACCAGTTATCTATCTTATGTATTGCTTATTGTCTAGTTCCTAAGTCACGTCCGATTCTTTTGAGACTCCACGGGCTGTCCATGGGATTTTCTGGGCAAGAATGTTGGAGTGTGTTGCTGTTTCCTTCTCCAGGGGATCTTCCTGACCCAGGGATCACACTCACGGCTCCTGCCATGTCTCCTGCATTGTAGGCGGGTTCTTTACCACTGAGCCACCAGGGAAGCCCATTTTATACATAGTAGCATAGACGGAGGAGCCTGGTGCCATTGCCATTGCCTCCTCCAGGCAGTCTTCAGGACCCAGAGATTGATCCCATATTTCCAGCATCTCCTGCATTGGCGGGTGGATGGCAATTCACTGGAAATGGCAACCCACTCCAGTATTCTTGCCTGGAGAATCCCATGGACAGAGGAGCTTGGTGGGCTACAGTCCATGGGTCACAAAGAGTCAGACACAACTGAGCGACTTCAGTTTCACTTTCACTTTCACTTTAATGCTCTTCTTTTCTTTATGTAGACCTGAGATTCTGACCTAGATCAATTTTCTTCTTCTTTGAAAGACCTTCTTACTTTCTTACCTTTTTTGATTTTTCTTGAAGGAGAGGTCTTCTGATGATGTAAACTCCATAAGTTTTTGTATATCTGAGAAAGTGTTTAGTTTTCCTTCACTTTTGAAGGACAGCTTCACTGTGTATAAAATTTTAGGTTGAGGTGATATTTTTTTTCTTTCAATACTTTAAATATTTCAGTCCACTCTCTTCTTCCTTACAGTTTCTGACAAAAAGACCACTGTAATTCTTAACCTTGTTTCTCTTGAAGTAGAGTGGTTTTTTTTTCCTCCTCCTCTTCATTCTTTCACAATTTTCTTTTGGGGTTTGTCTTTTTTATTTTTTTTAGCAGTTTGAATATGATATGCATAGCTGTAGACATTTTTATATTTATTATTCTTGGTGTGCTCTGACCTTTCTGTATCTGTGATATGTTGTCATTAATTTTGGAACATTTTCAGCCAATATTCACTTCAAATATTTCTCTTGCTTCATTCTTTCTCTCTTCTCTTTATATTCTAATAATGCATGTATTTACACATTGTGAGAAATTGTCCCATGTTTCTTCAATACAGTTCTGAGTTCCTTTAAACCCTTTTTCTCTTTGGTATGGGTCTGGGGAATTTCTGATGACATATCTTCAAGCACACTTATTCTTTCTTGTGCTTTGTCCAGTCCACGAGTGAGTCTATAAAGACATTTTTTTGTTTCTGTTACAGCGTTTTTATTTTCTAGTTTCTCCTTTTGATTCTTTCTTAGAGATGCCAACCCTCTGCTAACATTACTCACTTGTTTTTCTGCACTGCCTACCTTTTTTATTTAGAGCCCTTAAATAGTAATCATACTCATTTTATATCTCTTACTAACTCCAAATTGATGACACCTATGAGTCTTCATCTAACACTTGCTCTGTCTCTTCATATAACACTTTTCCCTTGCCTTTTACTGTGCTTTGTATTTTTTTTTTTTGCAATGGGATATGACATATTAGATAATAGGAACTAAGGCAAACAGATCTGTAGCATGAGATTTTATGCTATTCTGGCTAGCAATTACACTCTGTTTAATGTCTGCTGTACCTGTAGTTTCCCAAGGATTCAAATTCCTTTAACATCTGTGCTTTTGTCTCATCTTAGGATTTCTCAGAGAACTCTTTCTTAACTAGTGTCTACATTGAAGCTCTTTTGTCTATAATTCACTGTTGTTATACTGGAGCCTCACAGTAGTAATGTATGGGAGAAAGGAAGATTGTGTAATTTTGTGATTAAATCTCATTTTTTCAGTGGCCCTGTATCTTGGGGCTGTAATTGTTAAGGGTGTATTTTCTCTACCTGT
The DNA here is from genome assembly GCF_014754425.2 of Oryx dammah. NCBI lineage: Eukaryota > Metazoa > Chordata > Mammalia > Artiodactyla > Bovidae > Oryx > Oryx dammah. The sequence goes on along the minus strand of NW_024070191.1, from coordinate 30,926,596 downwards.
TTCCCCCCAGGTGAGAGAGGAGGGCTAGAGGAGGCTGAGTGGGAGAAATGCCATTCCCTCACCATCCCCTTAGGTTTTAGATAAAGCATTAGGAAACTCTTTTCCCAGGGAGAGTAGGACTTTGTTTCAGAGAACCCTCTGGGTGTATTTTGCTATAGTCACCCTTCACCTCCTTCTTGCAGTTACTGAGGGGATTTTTGAGTCTTTGTTTTGTGGGAGAATTTGATAGAGCTCCTATAGGTGAAAATCCCCCAAAGTGTGGATGCCCCTCTAAGTTTCCAGCTCCCCAAACTTTCTCACTCTTCACCTAGGCCACACTCAGTTCAGTTCAGTTCATTTCAGTCGCTGAGTCGTGTCCGACTCTTTGTGACCCCGTGGACTGCGGCACGCCAGGCTTCCCTGTCCATCACCAACTCCCCGAGCTTGCTGAAACTCATGTCCATCAAGTCGGTGATGCCATCCAACCATCTCATCCTCTGTCGTCCCCTTCTCCTGCCTTCAATCTTCCCAGCATCAGGGTCTTTTCTAAGGAGTCAGTTCTTAGCATTAGGTGGCCAAAGTATTGGAGTTTCAACATCAGTCCTTCCAGTGAATATTCAGGCCTGATTTCCTTTAGGATTGACTGGTTTGATTTCCTTGTAGTTCAAGGGACTCTCAAGAGTCTTCTCCACCACTCAACCTCCAGTAATTAATAAAAATTACTATTTACATGTTTCTGCCGCTTTATGGCCCCAGCGGCCCTTCCCTCAGGAAAGCAGAGGACGACCCGCTCTGTAACCTCAGTGTTCTGCTGGGTGAAGAAAAGTCTCTAATTTTCAGTTTGTTCAATTTTTTTTTCCTATTGTAAGGACAGGAGTGATGACTTCAGAGCTCTTCACATGTTGAAGCTGAAACTGGAAATTTGGTGACGCCTCTCCTTATTCTCCATAATGCCAGTTTCAGAGGCTGATTCCTCCGTGTCACAGAATCAGGCAGCTCAGTTTTCAAATACGGCTTGTATTTCGGCACACCCTTTCTCTACCTGTCTAATCGGCGAACTCCAACTCCTCCTTCAATAATTAAATATACTTTCTTTATGAGTCATTATGATGTGATTTATGACACGCATGTAATTGTCAGGATTACTGTGGGTAATTAAAACATGAAGCGAAGGCTGCCAGAGGCTTCAGTCACTCTCGGTACCCTCATTAAAAATCAAGAGCTGACCAAATTATACATAGACTGGTTTGCACAAGTTTCCAGCAAAACCTAATTATGAAACTTATCCTTATTCTATCAGAACTCACTCCATTAGTCATGCAAATTCTGAAAATGATTAAGCTATTTCATGTGCCAGGACTGCGGAATTATTAATAAAGAGGTGAGTTGTGGTAATTAGACCTTACTATGAAACTTTATTACATCAGGTCACTCTGGGTCATACCGCATCTTTTCCTGATCCCACACTCAACACAATATGCACACATATGTACGTGCATACGCACGCACGCACGCACATACCTGCAAGATGGTTTAATGAATGGCATGATGGTTTTAGCTGATTTAAGATAACTTTTTAAGCGAGAGTTAAAACCAGGAGGAGAAAGATTTGCAAATGTGCATGTTCATTGTCTTGGAATTGATCAGAGAAAGAGACGCTTTCTCTGATCAGAAAAAGCAAAGCACCACAAGAAGAAATCATTTACTGTGGGGATGTTTCAAGCTATGGCAGCTGCAGCAGGAGCAAGAGATAACTTAAATCTTGAAAGAGCTTTAGGTGATCGTGTTTCACCTCATCTAGTTTTACTGATAGAGGACTTAGCCTAGAGAACATATGTGGCTGCCAGTGAATAAGAGAGCCAGGTTCAAAGCTTGTCTGTTTTAATGTACGGAAGGCCCTGGACTGATGAGGAAATCGGAGAGCATCAGGGTTTTCCCAGCATGGGACTGGGTGAGAGAACATGGAAGGCAGGTCCACATTTAGTTTGCAGAGTACAAGAAAGGTAAGCCACTGTCTGGCTTGGAGAATCGTGGCTTCAGCTGAGATAGGAGAGCTGCTCTATGGAAACAGAGATACCACAATGCCTATCCAAAAGAGGCTGAGAACTTTGAGAACATCTCTGGGGAAGCAAAAGTAAATAATTCAAAGATAAGGGAGGAAGAAGAGAGGGATATAAAAAGAGAGGGAGAAGGAGGGAGAAAGGAAGAAAGAGAAAAAAGACAAGCCTACTTTATAGATGGACGTACAATTGAAGAGCTGATACACGTTTACGTTATCAGTTAGACGATGGAGGTTCCGCGCCACCTGCATGGTCGGGTTGAGGATGGGGTCGATGCAGGTGCCCGTCTGCGGGGATCCATGGGGGCAACAGGGCAGGGGAGAGAGATGTGTGCAGGAATACAGAAATTCAACTCTGCATAACTGACTGACTGCCTTTATCAACTCCTGAACTGCCTGAAAGTTACCCTTTCGTACTCTCTCCTGGAATTAAGGGCAGAAAAGTTTCTATGCTGCTGGACAGAGAGAACTTAAATGAAAGACAGCGAAGCTGTGAACTCTGCCTAGAATGAAGCAGTCCTTACCATCCTGCCTGTCTCAGGTGTGCCTGGGTGTACCCAGATGGCATCCTCGTGCAAAGATGACACATCAACAGACAGAAGCTCGTATGGAAGGGCCTTGGGAAGATGACACAGAAAGAGAAGGCGGGCAAGGGAGTTGGAGGCACAGCATGAAAGAAAGGGTCTGGTCTCTGCAAGCAGCTGTGGAAGCTCTGATGGCTTCTCTACAAATCCCTCCCAGGAAGGCGACGTTATTAAGAGGTGGTGGAGGGAAGGTTTGACATGATGGGGATGAGGAGATGAGCCAGAGGGTGATAAACTCGAGAAAATGCAGAGCTTTATAGGAGGGAAGGCAAGAGTCTGGTTTCAACATGGTGGTTAAAACTTTTGATCCACGAAAGCCCACTTCTGACAGGTATAGGAGTGAATAACCTTTAAAGTGTGCATGTGTGTGTATTGTATGATTTGGCTTTTTGCAGCAACATGGTGAGGTCAGCAGGAAAAACATCCTATCCACAATTTGGGATGATGCAAAATTAAGTGTCTCAAAGTCCCAGATCAGAAGCAGTGAGTCTGGGTTCCAGTCATTCAGACTGTGCCTACTGCTTCACTACAACACAGTAGCACTTTACAGAACTTCTCAGAATGCATGGAGTGGAGCGTAGGAAGCTAAGTGAAGGAAATTCACACACGCTTCCTCTTAAAAAGCTGGTGGGCTTTTTAGTGAGTTAGTTTTCTCGCCTCTTCCAGTGGTGGCGGAGGCTCAGGACCCTGAAGGGGGTCTTGTATGACCATTAAGCAGCTGCCCGACCCCTCAGAGGAGGGGGAGAGGACCTACAGGCTCCCCAGGGCACATCTACTGCAGAGTGTGCTAGGTCTTGGAGACTCTGTTCTGCTTCGTCCATGAAAGTGAAAGAAAACATTAATTGCTCAGTCGTGTCCAACTCTTCGTGACCCTGTGGACTATAGCCTGCCAAGCTCCCCTATCCATGGAATTCTCCAGGCAAGAACACTGGAGTGGGTAGCTGTTCCCTTCTCCAGGGGATCTTCCCAACCCAGGGATCGAACCCAGGTCTCTTGCATTACAGACTGATTCTTTACCAGCTGAGCCACCAGGGAAGCCTTGTCCATGAGAGGCCTTGAAATCCCCATGGGGCTCCTTTGACTTCCTCTACATTGATTCCAAGGACACCCCCAACAATTCAGATGGCACAGAATCCTTTGTGAACCCCTATGTCCACCCCCCAGGATGCCTGCCCGTCTATCCCTCACTCAAAAACATATCAAATCCTTTCAATGCATCTTTTTTTTGGTTCTCCTGGCTTTTTCTGAGGTTCTTTTTCTCCCCCAAATTTCTCAGCTTTGTAGGAAGAGAGTATGATACATTCACCTCCAAATGGGGAGCTGTCTCAGCAAGAGGCACTCTGAGAAAATAAAATGCCTCTGAAGACGGCATTTGTTGTTTCACTGGAGCCAGATACCGCCACCTCATCTCTTGCTTGAAACCCAAACAGGGTAACTGCCAGTCAGGGATTCCAACCAGCTGGTGGAATTGGCTTGAACCATCTGACAAAGGGATCCCTCTTCCTCAACAGCAGCTTCTCTTCTCTCTCTTTCCTTTTTTTTTTTTTTTTTTTTTTTTGCTGTAGAATGCACAGTTTTGCATTTGCCCTTCATACAAATAACTGGAGGGTGGGAATTATTCAGAGAGCTCGTGTTCGACACCCCATCTGTTCATTCCTGACAGCAATATATAATGTAAGGCTATAAAAACTTGAAAAATAATGCAACATAAAAAGGGATTGACTCAGCTCCAAGAGGCCATAAATGGTAACAAATACCACTGGATGATTTATTTCATGCTGTAATCTTTACAGTAAGTCATCTTTCAGACATTTCCTTGTGACAGGTTTTAATAATATTAATGCCCAGAGCAATCCAAATCATCGCCAATAGACGTATTTATCAAGCTGCCAATCCGAGTAAATGAAATTCTATAAGCAATAATGTAACATGTTTAAAGGAAGCTAATAAAACAAGTCAGCAGAGAAATATTACTTCAAAATATTCTCTCTCTCTAATCCAGTCCTGTATGTTATACAGCCAAAATGCAAATCTTTCCATGTTTGATTTATTGCTCCAAAAATACCAATGACCTTTTCCCAAGCTTCTGTATATTCGCTCTCACACATTCATAAAGCCTGCAGTGCATCCTGCCAGGCTGCTGAACACCAGAGTGCTTAGCATTTATTGTTATGTTTGTCTTGCTTCGACACAGGTACTTGATTGGCAGCTGCAGTGAATAACATCTAAGTTTCCGAGCCTTATTAAAATGTAACAGCTATCTGAGCTATAAACCAATCTTTACGATGCCCACTCTAGGAGGCACGTCAAGCACACCTAAGAAAGTGACTTAATGGTTTACCAGCGGCCACGTAAATTTCACAGGAGGGAAAGCCAAGCTGCATTTTCCTTCCATCGAGTGTGCTTTGTATTAATTATTTCTCACACGGGTTGTGGGGGTGCCAGTTGTTAAAGCATTTGGTGTTTCAAACCCAGCTCCAAATCCACCTCCTGCAGGAAGCCTTCCTTATTAATCTCACCGATTCTCTGATCTCCAGCACAGTGCTTGACCCACCCCGCAACACAACTTTCTAAGTAATGAATCCTTGAGGGCACAACGCACATAAAAGGCACTCACCAGATATTAGATGGAAATATGCATTGCGTTGATTTATTTGGTTCATTCTACAATTAATTGATGCCTATTTTTTTTCTTGCCTCTCACGCACATGCTCCTTGAAGACAGATTTAGTGTGTTTAATGGGCACCACAAGTGTTTGCTAATCCACAGGGTACCCCATAGGATCATACATATTATATATATATACACATATTATTATATGTGTATTTTATGTATCTCCATCCATATGTACCTATGGGCTTCCCTGGTGGCTCAGATGGTAAAGAATCGGCCGGCAATGCAGGAGACCCAGGTCTGATCCCTGGGTGGAGAGGATTCCCTGTAATTTTGTCATTTTATTCCCTAACTTGGCATAGGGACTTGGTTCCAGAATCTACCTACTTTGTCCACTTCTCTATGTGTTCTCTTCTCTCCTCTTCCTTTCAACATTAGCACTCCCATCACCTAACCTCACACACTATGAGGCTTAGAGTGAAGACAAGTTAGCCAAGGGAGCTAAGAAATCGTGGGTCTGGGTCAAGAGACATTTTGAAGCTGTCTCTTGCCCCTGCAAGTGATATATCCATGCATCATTCCCTTGGGGATTAGTTTTCTTCCTTCTCTGCTGCTGTTGCTGCTAAGTCACTTCAGTCGTGTTCGACTCTGTGCGACCCCATAGACGGCAGCCCACCAGGCTCCCCCATCCCTGGGACTCTCCAGGCGAGAACACTGGAGTGGGTTGCCATTTCCTTCTCCAAAGCGTGAAAGTGGAAGTGGACTCGCTCAGTTGTGTCCGACTCTTCGCGACCCCACGGACTGCAGCCCACCAGGCTCCTCCGTCAATGGGATTTTCCAGGCAAGAGTACTGGAGTGGGGTGCCATTGCCTTCTCTACTCCTCTGCTATTTCTTGGCTTGGAAGACAATACACCTGGAAAAATACTACGACAAGATTCAATGGCTGAAATCATAAACTGACGAAGAGTAAAGAAGGAGTAAGGGAAGGAGGCAGCCCCACAGACCTAGAGGTGGAGATGAGAGCATCTGGTGAGACAGTGGCTGATAGCAATCTTCCCTACACTCCTTCCCCTCAGGAAAGAACAAGTACTAGGCAGGAAAGTGGACCTTGAAAAACCATCTAGTTGGTAGAGATACTTTACTTGTGTGGGCTATATATAAACAAATTTCTTAAATAGCTCTTAAGAGTTGGACTAGAAAGAAAGCTGAGCACTGAAGAATTGATGCTTTTAAACTGTGGTGTCGAAGCAGCCTTTTGAGAGTCCCTTGGACTGCAAGGAGATCCAACCAGTCCATCCTAAAGGAGGTCAGTCCCGAGTGTTCATTGAAAGGACTGATGCTGAAGCTGAAAGTTCAATACTTTGGCCACCTGATGCGAAGAACTGACTCATTTGAAAAGACCCCGATGCTGGGAAAGATTGAAGGTGGGAAGAGAAGGGGATGACAAAGGATGAGATGGTTGGATGGCATCGCTGACTCAATGGACATGAGTTTGAGTGAACTCCGGTAGTTGGTGATGGACAGGGCAGCCTGGCATGCTGTGGTCCATGGGGTCGCAAAGAGTTGGACACGACTGAGCGACTGAACTGAACTGAAGATTTAGTCATCTGACCTAGAACTTTAACTTTGAAAGCAGATGAATGCAAACTCACCCAGGATGGTTTCTGCCTGTTTTACTCTATAATATGTTCACCATTTCCTCCCTACAAATTAACTGTTAAAAACAAAAACAAAACAACTCACAGAGTCCGTATGGAGAGGTCAGAACCTTCTACGGATTTTGTTTCGTTTTGTTGTTTTGGCTTCCCTCAGAATGTCTTTCTGGATGAGCTTAAGGGATGCTGATGGAAATCAACTACTTTGAGTGGAGAGTGCCAAGAGCTGTTCCTGGAGGAGTGAGCTCACAGGACAAGCAGATACTGACCTGGCCCTACACATCCTTTCTGGGCTTCCCTGGTGGTTCAGGCAGTAAAGAATCTGCCAGCAATGCAGGAGACCTGGGTTCGATCCCTCAGTTGGGAAGATCCCTTGGAGAAGACAATGGCTACCCATTCCAGCATTCTTGCCTGGAGAATCCCATGGACTGAGGAGCCTGGCAGGCTACAGGGCTACAGTCCATGGGGTTGCAAAGAGTTGGACATGATGGAGCAACTAGTGTGTGCACGCGCACACACACACAAATCCTTTCTACTTATCTTTACCTCTGAGCCATCTCTAAGTCTCCTAAAATTGGTTACTAACACTGATCCACAAGGAGTTACCCCCAGCGTAAAGGCCAGGCACTAGGCTTGGCTAATTGCAATATCTAAGAGAATATTTCAGTTCAGAAGCAAATCTAGCTAATCATTTTGGAGATGGTTTTTATGAAATATTTTAAGGACTAGGAATATTAATATGCTCTTTACATGTAAAAATGAAAACACAGGGATTAATCATGATGATCACATTAATACATAAATAGGAATTGAGAGCATTTTAATGTTGGAAGACCGTTTGCACTGCTTTCAATTACAGAGCGTCACCAATGGATTGCTTCAAATGAAAGTCTGTGGTTTGTCCCTTTTTTTTTTTAATTAATTTATTTATTTTTAAATTTTACTTTACAATTCTGTATTGGTTTTGGCATAGATTGACATGAATCCACCACCGGTGTACATGCGTTCCCAAACATGAACCCCCCTCCCACCCCCCTCCCCACAACATCTCTCTGGGTCATCCCCGCGCGTCAGCCCCAAGCGTGTCATATCCTGCATCAGACATAGACTGGCATTTCAATTCTTACATGTTATTATACATGTTTCAATGCCATTCTCTCAAATCATCACACCCTCTCCCTCTCCCTCTGAGTCCAAAAGTCCGCTATACACATCTGTGTCTTTTTTGCTGTCCTGCATACAGGGTCATCATTGCCATCTTCCTAAATTCCATATATATGTGTTAGTATACTGTATTGGTGTTTTTCTTTCTGGCTCACTTCACTCTGTATAATTGGCTCCAGTTTCATCCATCTCATCAGAACTGATTCAAATGTATTCTTTTTAATGGCTGAGTCCCTTTTCACTTCAATCTTTCCTAGATCTTCCTGTAAACATGGACATCTGCAACGTATGTGTCTACAGGTGAGTATAAACTATCAGTGTGTAAAGTGAACCATATACATATATATGTATAGATGTATGGGATTTACTTTACCCACTGATTCCTGTGCAGTAACACCAGAATCTTCCCCCAAAGATTAATTTATGTGCAATATATGCATTAGTGATTCTAAAAGATATGCATTAAAAATTTCTTCCATTATCTAAACTGAACATTTTAGGAGAAGTTTGAGTCTAGAAATGGCACCTCCTCTCACACTTAGAAATTACTTTATGATTTTTTTTAAACTATCTTTTCCCCACTGGCACCTTAAACATGCATGAGCTGTAACAATACCTCTGTTTCATGGTGAGAAAACTAGAAAGCAGAAACCGAGCAACTGCCTGTGATGGTGCTAGAATCAGTCTTGGGAAGAGGTGCCCCTGACCCATGGAGGCTCCTGCAGCAGAGAAAGTCCAGCTCAAGGCACAGATGCCAGCATCCTCTGACCCAGCCAATGCCAGCGGTGAACCCTGTCACATCTTATCTGGAGAAAGAACTGCACTCTCAATACATCCCTAGGAGCAGAGGAAACTCCAGGTTTTAAAGTGAATAAAAGGGAGGGGGTATTTCTTATCTTGACATAAGGATTTTCCATCAAATGACATAAAATAATCTACTCATTTAGAACAATAAACAGAATAATAGTTAGAAAAGATTTGTGATGTCTACATGCTTTAAGGAACATGACTATTGCTTAAAGAGAGACGGGCTTGTAAATAAAAAAGAATGGTGAATACTCAGCTTTTCCTGGGGCTCTGAGGCGAATAGAGTAGGTTTCCAGGGAGCCGGGTTATCTAGTTTACTTTTTAGCACTATCTGCAGCAATATTTCAGAGGAAAATAAGTAAAATATCTGTTCCTTTTCATCTGGCAGCAGCAAAGATCTCAGGGAAAAATAAATAAATAAATAAGAAATATGTAATCCCCATGGTGTAATCCTAGGGTATGGAAACTTACTTCTCTTAAATACCTCCCTCTGGCGTAATTGACTTTTCATGTGCATTTTAATAATGATATTTCAGCAGGTTGCAAGCAAGTTTTTTTTTTCTTCTGTTGTTGTTGTTGTAAATTATGATTTTGGGGGAAAAAGTGTTATAAATCTAATTACATTTTCACTTATATTAACAAGTCAGCACAATCTTCTAGCACATTTACCAAGCAATTCCAATATTTACAGCTGACCTAATTGGTTGTGGGGTAGAAGCAATGTGAAATGTTTTATCGTCCCAGTAGCCGCGCATGTGCTGAAGACAGCCGCTAAGGTATAAAGCTGCCTGGCGACTCTGAAGTTTTGCCTGCCTCGAGTCTGCCTTCACCAGCCAGTTATAGAACAGGAAAGAAAGTGGGAGGGAAAGAGGAAGGGGTTCTGGGGTGGGGAGAAGAGGAGCTTATTAATGATGTCTTCTCTGAATCCTTTTTTGGCAAGAAAGTATTTTTCCAGTTACTTGGGGCTGCTACAGACTCAAAAGTTTACTTGCTATCGGCAAGTTTGCATGAAAAGGTATAAATACATGAAAGTCAATAATATCTTGAAGCTAAGTTGAGGCCACTCTTGGCCTTGCTCTTGAATTTCACAGTCAAAGCCCGTGTGGTCTTTAGCAGGGGTCCCCAGCCCCTAGGCCATGGACTGGCTCTGTACCGTGGCCTGTTGGAAACCAGGGTGCACAGCAGGAGATGAGCAATGTTGAGCAAGCAAAGTTTCGTCTGTATTTACAGTGGGCTCCCCATCCCTCACGTTACTGCCTGAGCGCCCCCTGTCAGTTCAGCGGTAGCATTCGATTCCCATAGGAGCAGGAACCCTACTGAGAACTGCGTAGGCAAGGGACCTAGGTCATGTGCTCCTTATGAGAATCCAGCGCCTGATGATCTCAGGAGCAGCTGAGGTGGTGATGCTAGCCCTGGGGAGCGGCTGCAAATACAGATTATTGTGAGCTCTCTAAATGCGATGCACTCGAATCACCCTGAAACCATCTCCACCCCCATTTGTGGAAAAAGTGTCTTCCACAAAACCGGTCCCTGGTGCCAAAAAGGTTGGGGACCACTGGTCTTTGGGACCCAGGCACAGGTCTAACATAGGTTGGAAATTCTTATATTCTTATGTCATTAGAGAACAGGCTGGGGAAACCAAAAAAAAAGAAAGAAAGAAAGAAAGAAATCGCTCCTACTAGTCAGAGACCGTACTGCTTCATGGGGGGACAGAGACTGGGTCTTCCTCTCACATTACCTGAGGCGAGTTCTGCTACGACTTGGTCAACCCTCAGATTTAAATGAAAATCTCATTTATCGTTGCATCCTCTGTCTTTCCTTCTAATGCCATCGAGGTGAACACAGATGGTACAATGCCAGTACAACGTGTTAGCAGAGAGCTGCTTCCAGGCAAGTCTCCAGGCCATGGGTTCAATTATTTTGTGGCCAAGCGCTGTTTTCTGGGTTCTGATAAGCGCTTCCTCTCTGCTGGGAACTTCGCCAAGAGTCTAACACTCAGTCTTCTCATCAATCCTAGGACATTAGTTGCTGTTGTTTGGTCGCTCGGTTACGTTGACTCTTTTGTGACCGCATGGACTGTAGCCCGCCAGGCTCCTCTGTCCGTGGGATTTCCTAGGCAAGAAGGCTGGAGTGGGCTGCTATGTCTAAAATGGATAACCAACAAAGACCTATTGTGCAGCACATGGAACTCTGCTCAATGTTATGTGCCAGCCTAGATGGGAGGGGGGTGTGGGGGAGAACAGGTACATGTATATATATGGCTAAGTCCCTTCACTGTTCACCTGAAACTACCACAGCATTGTTAATTGTCTATAGCCCAATACAAAACCAAAAGTTTAAAGTTAAAAAAAATAATAATACTGGAGTGGGTTGTTGTTTCCTTCTCCAGGGGATCTTCTTGATCCAGGGATCGAACCTGCATTTCTTGCATTGCGGGTGGATTCTTTATTTCTGAGCCATCAGGGAAGCCCCAGGACATTGGTACCACTTGTTTTAATGATGAAACGTCTGAGTCACCGTCACATGGAAGTCACAGAGTCCCTGAGATCTGATCCTAACCCATTCGCTTTGGGAGTCCCCACCACAGCCTTGGCAGTGGCGAGCCTCCTTCTTCATCACTCTTGCCTCAGCCTGCAAACTAAGATGCCATCACACACAACAGGCTTCAAGGTGTGGTTTTAGATGCACCCAGGAGAGCCTTAGCAAACATTACCTCGAATAACACCTCCCCATCTGAAATCCCCCAGCCAGGTCTCTGCCCTTTAGTTGAAATCCCTGATCTTTGATGAAAGCAGAGTTACCCCTGGGAGGAGTAATAATCGTAAACTTCTGTTTTTGTAAAGGATGCAAAAAGCATACCTTGAAGCATGTTGTGTATGATGGCATCTTAGTTTTCAGGTTGAGGCAAGAATGATAAAGAAAAAGGCTGCCCAAGGCCAAGGCTACAGTAGAGACTCTGAAGGATAGTTCAAATAGTAGATATTGATGAAAACAGGGAGTAGCTGGAGATTTTGAGTCCCTGAGCAGAGGTGATGGTGGACATCAGAGAGCCCAAAACACAGAATGAAAAGTCTGTGGCAATTGCCCAAGTTGCATTTCATTTTCCCTAGAAATGATGCCGTCTCCTTAGTCCCTGGATAGTTTTTTGAATCTCAAATAATTTGTTTTTAAATTGGAGTATAATTGCTTTACAGTGGTGTGTTGGTTTGCTGTACAAAACACTGACTAAGGCTCTCGCAATCTTCACCCTGTCTGGTTGAGTTAGCTTTTCTTTTATATATGACCCTACACGATGAGGTCTCATCCTTACCTTTTAGGAGATTATAAATAAGAAGAATGAAAACATGCAAAAACCAATTACTTAATTCAAATAAATAAATACATTTGGTAATTAATCAGTTGTCCTAGTATTTTTATTACTGGGTCCTGGACTGCTTCTTCATCTTATCATCTAGCTAGATCAATGGAAATTTCCATACCCATAAGTCCTAGGAGAATTTGACTTCATTTTTCTTAAAACCTGTCCATATATTCACAAAGAGGTTTTAAAAAAGGCCTTTATCCCTCTTTGATTACAGCCTTCTAAGTCAAACAGACAGGGAGAGAAAGACAAGAATAATGAAAGGAATATGTTGAATTGTCCATGGCATTACTCTGACACTTTTATGAGGCCTAAAGCTATTTTGTCTTCTAGTTTTAAGTAATAAGAATAAAATATTGTTTGTTAACGTAAAGAACTCATTTATTCAATACATATCTGATGAATTATTCCTATACAGGCAGACCTCAGGGATATTTTCCAGTTCAGTTTCAGACTACCGTAATAAAGCAAGTATCACAAGAAGGCAAGTCATGTTAATTTTTTGGTTTCCCAGGGATACAAAAGTTATGTTACTGTCATCTATTAAGTGTGCAATAGCATCATGTCTAAAAGGTGTGCATCCCTTAATTAAAAAATATTTTATTGATAAAAAATTCTAACCATCATCTGAACTCCAATGAGCTGTAATCTTTTGCTGCTAGAGGGTCCTGCCTTGATGCTGAGGGCAGCAGATTGATTAGAATGATGATGATTTCTTAAAATGAAGCAACAATGAAGCATTTCTCTGGAGCAGGCAATGCTGTTTGATGGCATTTTACTCCTGGCAGAACTTCTTTCAAAATTGGAGTCAGTTCCCCCAAACCCTGCTGCTACTTTATCAACTAAGTTTACTTACTATTCTAAGGTCCTTTCAGCCATCTTTACTAGGAGTAGATTCCATCTCAAGAAACCACTTTCTCAGCTTTTACCCACAAGAAGCGACTCCTCAGTCACTAATGTATCGTGGGACTGCAGCAACTCAGTTACACCTTCAGGACCCATTTCTACTTCTCTTGCTCCTTCTACCACGTCTGCAGTTAGTTCCTCCACTAGAGTCTTGAACCCCTCAAAGTCATCCATGAGGGCTGGAATCAACTTCTTCCAAACTTGTATTCATGTTGATATTTTGACCTCTTCCCATGAATCGTGAATGGCTTTAAGAATGGTGAATTCTTTCCAGAAGGCTTTCAATGTACTGCCCCCAGATCCGTCAAAGGAATCACTACGTATGGCAGCGACAGCCATACGGAATGTATTTCCTAAATAACAAGACTTGAAAGTCAGAATTACTCCTTGATCCATGGGCTACAGAGTGGATGTTGTGTGAGCAGGCATGAAGACAACATGAATCTTACTGTATATCCCCATCAGAGCTCTTGGGTGAACTAGGTGCATTGTCAATGAGCAGAAATATTTTGAAAGAAATATTTTACTAAGAAGTAGCTCTCCACAATGGAGGAAATACTCAGTAAACCATGTGTAAAGAGATGTGCTGTTGTCTAGGTTTTGTTGTTCCATTCAAGGAGCACTGAGGGTAGATTTAGCATAATTTTCATATAAAAGACCCTAGGATTGTCAGAACAGTCAATGAGATCTGGCTTCAACTTAGAGTCACCAGCTGCCTTAGCCCCTAACAAGAGTCAGCCTTTGAAGCTTTGAAACCAGTTTGACTTCTCCCCTCTAGCTATCAAAGCACTAGGGCATCTTTGTATATATATAGGGCATGTATGTATATATATATATATATATCATCCATTAAATCTGTCGTTTAATGCATTCATTTTCATGAGTCATCTTGGCTAGATTTTATGGATCTCTTCCTGCATCATCACTTGCTGCTTCACCTTGCACTTTATGTGATGGAGATGGCTTCTTTCCTTAAACCTCACAAACTAATCTCTGTTGGCTTCAAACTTCTTCTGCAGGTTCCTCACCTCTCTCAGCCTTCAGAGAATGGAGGAGAATTCTGGATTAGGCTTTAGCTTAAAGGAATGCTGCAGCCAGTTTAATTTTCTATCCAGACCACTAAAACTTTCTCCATATCAGCAATAAGGCTGTTTCAACTTTCTTATCAACTCTGTGTTCACGGGGTAGTGCTTTTAATTTTTTTCCAGAACTTTGCCTTTGCATTCTCAACTTGACTTTTGGTACAAGAGGCTTGGCTTTGGCTCTGTCTCTGTCTCTCTCACTAAGTTTAATAATTTCTGGGTTTTGATCTCAGGCGAGAGATGCATGGCTCTTCCTTTCACTTGAACACTTACAGGCCACTGTAGGGTTATTAATGGGCCTAATTTCAATATTGCTGTGTCTCAGGGAAAGGGAGGCCAGAGCAGAGGGTGAGAGATGAGGGGACAGCTGGTCAGTGGGACAGTCAGAACACAGACATTTATCAATTAAGTTCACAGTCTTATACGGGTGCGGTTCATGGTGCCCCAATTACAATAGCAGCATCAAAGACCACTGATCACAGGTCACTACAACAAAATAATAATAGAAGACTTAGAAATATTACAAAAATTATCAAAATGAGATACAAAGTAAGCAAATGCTATTGGAGGAATAGCACCAATCCATTTTGATGCGAGGTGGCCACAGGCCTTCAATTTGTAAAAACAAATAAATAAAAATAAAGAGAGAAAAAAAAGCAGTATATACAAAGCACAGTTAAAGTATAGTTGTCTGTATGGTACTTTGCTGGAGTCTGGCACACTGCTTCTCAAGAAGTCAGATTTTCGCCAATAGATCTGAGACAAGAACAAGAAAGGCACTGTTTGGAAATTCCAAAAGAACGAATCTACTCATTCTTCTCAAATTCTTATTCTTTTATTCCTGAAATGCTCTTTCATCTATCTTTGATACTCAGGCTCATGGTGCTTCAGTTCAGTTCAGTTCAGTTCAGTTCATTTCAGTTCAGTCGCTCAGTCGTGTCTGACTCTTTGTGACCCCATGGACTGCAGCACACCAGGCCTCCCTGTCCATCACCAACTCCTGAAGCTTACTCAAACTCATGTCCATTGAGTCGGTGATGCCATTCAACCATCTCATCCTCTGTCGTCCCCTTCTCCTCCTGCCTTCAATCTTTCCCACCATCAGGGTCTTTTCAAATGAGTCAGTTCTTCACATCTGGTGGCCAAAGTATTGGACTTTCAGCTTCAGCATCAGTCCTTCCAATGAATATTCAGGACTGATTTCCTTTAGGATGGACTGGTTGGATCTCCTTGCAGTCCAAGTGACTCTCAAGAGTCTTCTCCAACACCACAGTTCAAAAGCATCAATTCTTCGACACTCAGCTTTCTTTATAGTCCAACTCTGGCACCCATACTTAGGGAAAAACCACAGCTATGACTAGATGGACCTTTGTTGGCAAAGTAATTTCTCTGCTTTTTAATATGCTGCCTAGATTGGTCATAACTTTTCTTCCAAGGAGCAAGTGTCTTTTAATTTGCTTAAATATATAATTTCTAGATGTGTCTGTGTTTATCTTTATCCCTACCCCGATATCTATACCTATAATTGAACACAGATATATTTTTGTCACTGTTTTTTTTTTAACTTTTTATTGAGACTTGATGAAGCTGCTTATTAAACTTCCTGGCCGAAATATACCCCTGCTAGTGATACCTATGTATCAGTTGAATATCAATTGAAATGAGGAAGGCATCTTTAGAGGTTCTAAAACATAAGGCAGGAAACCAGAGCACTGGGAACATAAGAGCTTCCTGGCCTCTGAAGAAAGGTAATTCTGGGAGATTAAATGCTGGTTACACAGTACTAAGCAGGTGTGGATTTTTAGAAGGCGATGTGAAATCCTACAGTAAGGCAATACTCAATAAGCATGTATGAAGGAAAGAAGCAAAGAATGCTTCTGATTTACCAGTAATGGGCCATATTTTATGTAAACAGAGAAGTCTGTGCCTGTCTAGAGGGAAAGTTATTTTAAAAGCTTAATATGGACAAAAGGGAAAAAAGTACCTACTCAGATAATCTCACTTGGTTAGCTTTGCAGAAAGATCAGACAAGGTGTGGAGAGAGAAGAACCACATATGGTGATTCATATCCAAGCTCCTTCCCCTGGAAAGACCCTGAAAGCTGGTCCTCAGTAGGAATTCAGACACCACTGAGGTTAAAAGGTGGCATTTCTCTTGTCTGGATCATCTGAAGCACAGAACTCAATAAATGTGAAGAGCTGAGACTAGAAAGAGAGGAAGGGCCCAGCTTCCTTTCGTAATATCTCTCTATGTGTATATGTGTGTGTGTGTGTAGGGGGCATGGTACCTGAAAATGAAAAGTTGTAGGGACAGACCTCCCAGGAGCCATGGTGGGCAGAGTATGCACTGGCCATCCTGATGGACTATAATTTGCTCAGAACCTGCCATGAGATTAGCTGGAAGACCCTGGGAAAGAGCCAAGGAAGGAGCTGGAACCGCAAAGGAAAGAGTGTTCTGGAGAGGACATGGTGAGCAACCAACAGACTTGGGCAAAGCGAAGTGAGTATGCCCATGGGAAGTACCACATCACAGACCTTCACTGGAAACCCTGATGACATGCTCCACTGAGCTGATGGTCTATGGCTGGTGGGCCATAGACAGTGCATGAAATTTGGGACGATCTTAAACTTCAAGCCCTCTCCCCTTGAAGGAGAAAGAAACTAGTTGCAAAAGCATGAAAATCTACCAGCCAGAGAAATGGAGGCAGAAGGAAGTGGGAGGGGGAGGGGAAGAGTCACAGCAAAGGAACCCTTTCTCACTTGCTCGATTTTTGCTACAATCCTCACAACATTTCAATTCGGTTCTATTGTTATCTCTGCATTACAGATGAGGAAATTGATGGAGGGCTCAAGCCTGCCATGGGGCAATGATCACTTGCCTTAAAGAGCTAAGGGCAGGCTGGACATTTGGATAAAGAGAGAAAAAATAATATGCATGGCCTCTGATATCTCTAAAAAGACATGGAGAACATGTAGACAAAGCTGACACTATTAATAGGCCCTTAGCCACAGGTTTCTCAGAGACAAAATGGAAAGGGAAGTTGTGTGGAAACTTATTTGGATTTCACCAGCATCTGTGAGATTTGAATGTGGCAGACCCAGAAGGAGGGCTTCTATGGAAGGGCCATAGTCCCAAAGAAAACAAACCTTTTCATTAGAGTTGGCCTCCTCTCCTGACCCAGATCCATCACACACTGCTTGAAAATTTTCACCTCTCCTTGTTTCAGTGATTAGCTATGTGTCCACTTGAGTTTATAAACACCCAACTTTTTAAAATACTGAAAGATTTAGTGTGGTTATTCTGCTACTGGTCAGTCACAACATAATCTGAGTTAGTTGTATCCAAATGTTTTCTTTCTAATACCTAGTCAAAACCAGCTTTCCTGAAAAGAGTGGATTTTGATAGAGACAGAGAATAGTCAATATTGGGTTTGATCCCTGGGTCAGGAAGATCCCCTGGAGGAGGAAATGGCAACCCCCTTCAGTATTCTTGCCAGGAAAATGCCATGGACAGAGGAGCCCGGCGGGCTATAGTCCATGGGGTCGCAAAGAGTTGGGCACAAGTGAGCACGCATAGACATCATAGTTGTCATAAGCAACAGTAAAATGGACAGAACTCTCCCCAGCTCACCCCAGTGGGGTGGCCACGGGACAGAAATCAGAAGTGAAGGCAAAGGAGGTCCAGGAGAGATTGGTATGCATTTCTATTTATCACCACATCGTGCATAGGTCTCATCTTTTCACCCTGAAAGAAACAAGAGGAAATATTCACCTTCCCCCTTCTCAAATCACATGACCCCTTGGTTTAAGGCCAGTTTCCCTGGTACGTTAGCTGGGAAAGAATCCACCTGCAAGGACACAGAACACAACTAGTGTTTGTCTATTTGCTCAACAAACCATATTTAATTACCATCTATTAAACAGACTTTAGCATGCTAGCCTGAGATCTGAACTGCTATTTATGATATTGCTTACTGTTGCTTTTTCTGTGGGGAAAGAAAGACACCAGGGATGCAATGAAATATTGAACTATAACTTTTGAGTATGTTAAGGCTGTCTGAACTGCCTCGAGGACTAAGAATAGGAGATAGTATTTTCTGAACTTACCAGAAAACCCACTGGTGGTCTGAAGATTCCATCTTTAAAAACACCAAGCCTACTGTCAGCAAACCTATAAATAACTGTATGCTGTTTTGGAAATGTGCGTGTAATACTACTAACACATCAAAAATGGGTTACAAGTTGTACCTATCACACATTTTGTATTATTTCCTCAATAATGCCTACTTATCTCTATTAACCCATCAAGTCTATTTTACCACTGGTGGTTGTTTCCCAGGACATATGTTTGCTACTTTGCTGGTTGGAATTATCTTTGCCCTACAAAAAGAAGAACCACAACAAAACCCCCAAAACCAGAAAACGAAACTCACTCTATTTTATAGTCCTAAGTGAGAGCAAGATGTGTTCTTGATCCCATTAACATTGGATTTCAATCAACTGAATTGACCACTCCCTTGATGAAATATTACAGAAAATTCACCTACAAATGACATTTATCTATCAACATGCATACAACCGTCTATTCAGCAGTATGGCTTTGATCAGTTTCTTAAGCTCTGTAATTCATGAGAATTTGTCTTGCTTTTTAATTAAGAGGTGGAAGATGATTAAGCATCCTCTTTAGAGATAATCTGGATGGGACACTATCACTATCCTTGACTTTCTTTAGACGTAATCAGGAACCCCTAGTCATATAGAGGGCTGATGGGTCCAGTCTGCAGATTGACCAGGCCATGTGGACCAATTCTCCTTTTTTAAAAATTGGGGACATATGTATACCTATGACTGATTCATGTTGATGTAAGGCAGAAACCAACACTACATTGTAAAGCAATTATCCTCCAATTAAAAATAAAAAAAAGACATTATTGGAGTATAGTTGATTTATAATGTGTTAGTTTCAGGTATACAGCAAAGTAAGTTCAGTTCAGTTGCTCAGTCATGTCTGACTCTTTGCAACCCCATGAATCGCAGCACGCCAGGCCTCCCTGTCCATCACCAACTCCCGGAGTTCACTCAGACTCGCATCCATCGAGTCAAGTAGTTACATATATATATGTATATATATATATACACACACACACATATTCACTCCCTTTTAAAAAATTTTCCCTATAGTTTATCTATTTTACATATATTTTACATATAGTGTGTATAAGTTGGTCCCAATTTATACCCCTCCCTTATCCCCTGGTAACCATAAGTTTGTTTTCTATATCCATGACTCTACTTCTGTTTTGTAAATAAGTTCATCTGCAGCCTTTTTTTAGAGCCCACATATAAGTGGCATGATATGGTACTTGTCTTTCTGTGCCTGGCTGACTTCACTCAGTATGGGGATCTCCAGATCCATCCATGCTGCTGCAAATGGCATTGCTTTGTTCTTTTTATGGCTGAGTAATATTCCATTGTATATATGTACTGCATCTTTTTTTATCCATTCCTTTGTTGATGCGCATTTAGGTTATGTCCATGTTCTGATCAGTGTAAACAGTGCTGCAATGAACACTGGGGTTCATGTACCTTTTTGAATTACGGTTTTGCCCAGGAGTGGGATTGCTAGGTGTTATGGTTGTCCTATTTTTAGTTTTTGAAGGACTCGCCATACTGTTTTCCATAGTGGTCGTACCAATTTAAATTGCCACCAACAGTGGAGGAGGGTTGTTTGTGTATTTTCTGATGACGGCCATTCTGACTGGTGTGAGCTGATATCTCATTGTAGTTCTGATTTGCATTTCTCTAATGATTAGTTACAATTTTCCTTTTAGATGCCTGCTTTACACTATTTCCTTATTTATCACAGATAATAAAGAAATTAAAGACAATGGGGAAAACATCCATGACTCTGTCCTTACAGCTGTGTTAAAGAATGGTGAGAAAAGTCAGCGAAACTCAATAGCTGAAACTGGATTTTCTGTGGGTTCTCATTATCCATGACTTGCCAATCCTCTCGTATCACAGAGAAGACACAGGAAAGAATAAATGAAAGTATAAACATGGTTGGAGCATTTTTTATGTGTTGCCACATATGTTGTCTTTACAGTCACAAAACACTTCAGATTGGAATGATGTTTTTGCAACAACTTTGCATTCATACAAATGTAACATACATGCATATATTCACACGTGGGCAATACCAACAACCAAGAGTGCATTCTGGAGAAATCCGAGACATTGTTCCTCATTCCATCATACATTCCCACCTCTAGTCAGGCTACTCAGACACGGAGGGCTCCATGTGTTCCCCACGACTTACCCGTGTCACAGGACTAGAGATCCCATGCTGTTATCTTTCTCCCAATCCCACCCCACTTCCTGCAGGAAACACTCTGGAACAATCCACCCAGCCCTCACTGACCTCTTCCTCCTTGACTTCTTGCCAGAATCATCAGTGTAGCCTTGGAAGGGATGCTGCCTTATTTGGCCTCAGATTAATCTATCTGAATGCATCTGGTATACCCAACTAGGTTTCCCAGGGGCTGAAACATGATTTCTGCATCTAACAACACACCTATCAGAGTGCCTACTTGGTGCACAGAGCTGCTCAATGCATCGTGCATTACCAACCATCTCAAAGGAAAAAGGGGGAGTTCCCCAGCAGTCCAGTGGTTAGGACTTTGCACTTTCATTGCTATGGCCCTGAGTTCCAACCCTGGTCAGGGAACTAAGACCCTGCAAGCCATGTGGTGAGACCAAAAAAACAGAGAACTATCTACAAATGCCACTGCTAGCTTGTGAATGTGAGTAAGGCAAAATTCCTGAGATTCCATAGACTCTTTCCTCCAAAAAGTCTGTAATCCTTTCATGTAGATCACCTCACTTAGGTTTCATAAAATCCTGGAATAGAAGGAAATAGCATAGAATAGAAGAACAGAGAATGTAATTTCTAGACTGTTACATGCCTCTCAGAAAGCACACCACCAAGAGACGGCACCTTTGTGGCTCAGACGTCTGACACCTGCCTCACCTGCTGGACAGGTACAGCAAAACCTCTCTTAACCAGACCCATCTATCCAGAACCCTCCAGTAAACAGAAACCAGACTCCTCATGCATTAAAAGAAAGACTTGGATTATAAATAAGATCAAGGATTTATTTCAAAATCTACATCCTTGGAGGGCTCTGCACCTACCATGTATACAGCAGTCCAATTTCATACACCTTCCCAGATACAAGAACTGATCATTACAATAATATGGAACATTTAACAAATGCTTACTCTCAGCCAGGAATCAAGTAAAGTGTTTTAAATACCTCATCTCATTCAGTCATTACAAAGAAGCTCAGGGTCTTCATCACTACTATACTCACTTAAATCAGAACTGAGACACCAAGAGGTAAAGCAACTTGCTCAAGATCACACAGCTTAGGACCAGTGTTTGCCCTTAACACTGTGTAATGCCACAGCACAATTTCTACGCTCTGCAGAAAATGTAATATTTACTCACAGCCGATGACAATTCTCAGTCGTGAAAGATTTTCCTGGTATATTACAACTACTAAGTTGAAATGTTGCCAGTACACTACAGAGTAATTTACAATAAAATCGGGGGTGATAGAACTTTTGCATCAGCCCTCTATTTAAAAATTAACTAAACAGATCACACACTCTTCACCTACAACCCTGAATTCAGCTTAATCAGGGTTTTCATGGACTAAAGAGATGTAGGAATTTGAGTAGGGGAGAGAAAATTTATTGGCCCTATCTTGCAGACCTAAAACCAAAAACCACCATCAATTTCTGTCTCTCATCAATTTGCTCAAAATAAAGGGTTGGATTAATAATAGAAAAAAAAAAAAACTGGGAAAGAGCTGAAATCTTGCCCTGACACACATTTCAAGAGTATGTAGGGGTGATCTGAGTGAAAACTGGGTGCATAACCTTTGGTTGTCATTGGTAAAAATGGTTGGAACAATGCCGGGGACAGGTATATTTGCTTAGCTAAGTGATATTGTGATGCATTCATGTTGGTGAGGAACAACTGCATTAGTCAGGATAGGAGCTGATAAAGCTAATATTCCTGTTTAAGGTTTAAGTCAAATTTTTGTTGCCCAGAGATTCTTAAAAACTGATAGGGAACTAGGGTTCTCTGAGGTGCTTACTTGGTAGTAACGCTCAAGTCGCTAGAGAAGCTCATATGTGCTTCTGTGTAGGGGTCCTGGGGTTTGCAGCATTCCTCCTGGCTGTCTCTCATCACCACGACCGTTGTCCCTGCAATGGCAGAGGCATCCTGGTGAGTTGGCATAATACCCCTTCATTCTGGACTATTCCTATTGACTGAGACAGCTCTACATCCTTGACTAGGGAGAGGCTGAGAGTTTCAAGCTATAGTCTAGTTCTAAGAGGGTGGTTGGTAGAGAGCTCTTTAATTTTCCTCTGCAGAGTTAGAGAGTGGGTGAAATGATTGTGAAGGTGTTACTACCATATGGTCTGTTTAAAATAAGTACATACTGTGTACTTTCTTATGCATTCTGCACCTTTGTAATCCGTCGCTCCTCCCATCTCACCCCAGAGTGTAGCGTCTGGGGAGCCTTCTGCTGCTAGCACGGTCTGCAGTCACCAGGTACGTGCTAAGTTGCTTTAGTCATGTCCAATCTTTTGCGACCCTGTGGACTGTATCCTGCCAGGCGCCTCTGTCCATGGGATTCTCTAGGCAAGAATACTGGAGTGGGTTGCCGTGCCCTCCTCCAGGGAATCTTCCCGACCCAGGGATCGAACCTGTGTCTCTTACATCTCCTGCACTGGCAGGCAGGTTCTTTACCACTAGCGTCACTACAGGCTCTAAGAAAAGATCTCAGCCAAGGCCCCTCTTCCCTCCCCAGATGCTGGTCAGGCTGCAATTCATAGTCCTCCAATTCTGCCTCCTTTTACTTCATTTTCCCTTCAAGGCTTCCTTTCTTATTTTAACTTTGAAGGATCTTGATCTTAACATGGGATATGTTGCAAAACATGTGTGAATTTCCACAGCTGGAAACAACACAAGAGCAGATCACCTTCTCATCTGCAAAATGGGGATGAGAATGGGGCTTCAAAGGGTGATTGAGGAGGATGAACGCACGGACGGGTGACACCTAGTCTTTAGATGAGCCACAGGAAGCTGCTTGGAGGTGGAAAAAGCAAAAACCTGACACGTGAGCCGTGACTCCTTCCTGCAGCCACATGTTGATACTCTATCATGCCCCTCTTATTCCAGAGCAGAGATTTAACCTAGCAATCCTTTCAAAGCGCTGGGCTAGGAAGCCATGCTTGCTCAATAAGAACTGGCACTTGGTACTGTGATGGAAAGTAGCATTCTAAAGATGCTTTGGAACTTAAATGCTTTTTTTTCACTATTCAAAAACCCTGCGTGATTTGCTTTCCTGAACCTGACTGCCAGATGATCGGAGAGGGGGACACTGCCCGGGAAGAAGTTATCAAGGAGATGGACAAAGTCAAAGAAGAACCATCATGGCTACTCCTCTGCGGCCACCCATCTAAGTGGAGAAAAGATACACATTTCCTCCTGGAAATCTAAGACTTTCTCTGTGCTGAGACTACTCAGAATGCAGAGTTCCTCTGGGACAATCCTTTAAGCCCACACCTCACCAGGTTTGGGACAATGGCAGACAGAACGAGCCACAGAAATATTCTACTATCCCTTTTCTTTTGATGTAATTCCTTCTGAGCCATTTTAATCTACAGAAAATATCAACTGAGTCAAAACACACTTTGGAAGAAGAAGGACATCCTTTGCAGATGTGATCTGTCGGCTTAAATCAGCAATAATTGCGTCATACAGGTGTGCTAACAGCCAGGTTTGGAATAAGATCGCTCCTGCCTGTAATCCTCAGAAAGCCTTCACTTTATATATGGAATTTTGATGGGGTTTTGAGGTTGACTCATGTTTCCTTATTCTGAGGTTACTTTTTTTGCCCTGGGCGGGAAAATGGCTTAGGAAGGGAACTTCTGAAGAAATATCTGAGCGAGGACTAGCGTTTTACCAACCATCAGCCTTTAAAGGCTAGCCGGCTTAGTGCTCCTGATAGAAAGTGAGCTGTGGAATGCAAAAGGCAACAAGCCGAAACTGGCCGGAAAGCAATGGAACTTTCGGGAAGCCTCTGCTTTCTCAGAGCCTCACCCTCCAGCAGACAAAGGGTGCCAGGTATTAAAAAAAAGGTAGGGGGAGGGTAGGGGGGTTCAGTGAGTTCTAGGTATGGACCCATTATCAGCTTGTTTTCCATTTTACTGGAATTGGATGGACTTATGATCCCTGACCTTGCTTTAGAGATGAAGAGCCACTTAGGAACACCTGTGCTCTCTCCTACCCACAGCCATTGGTGCTGCAGGAGAGCTCGGACGACTTTTAGCCAAGCTAGAGAGATGAGCTGCTTGACTCATTACACGGGTGAGAACTCAGGCTTCTGGGTTTGGAATGCTCATCTCCAGGGAACACTGGCTGGGCTGACTCCCTTCTTAAAGAGGTCAATTAGTATGGGATGCAGATTAAAAAAGCGACCAAGGCCAAATCTAAAGAAAACTATGAAGTAGGATAAATTCAAGTTAGGGCCTCCTGTTCAAAACATTTCTCATCATTTCTGCCTGTCCCTGGGGGCTTCCCTGCTGGCTCCAAGTGTAAAGAATCCACCTGCAATGCAGGAGACCCGGGTTCGATCCCTGGGTCAGAAAGAACCCCTGGAGAAGGGCATGGCAACCCACGTCCACATTTTTTTCTGGAGAATTCCATGGACAGAGGAGCCTGGCGGGCTATAGTCTATGGGGTCGCACAGAGTCAGATACAACTGAGTGACATGCATACTCCACACTACCTGTCCCTGGCTCCACTCACAACTTCTTTCCAGTTTCCTCTTCATCACTCCCCTCTCCTTTTTGGCCACTCCATCACGAGCATTAATATTTTAAGGAGGAATATGAATTAGCTCTAGGGGGTGGCGATTCAGGGACTTTGGACATGACTTTCCTAAGGTCCTCTCTCTCCACCCTATCTCGTCCAGACAACCCCATGTGCCCTTCCCTCCCCTGGTTGAGGACTACCATTCAAAAAATTAGCTATTAAGAGAATTCAGTGCTGAAATGTCAGGCAGTGAACTGCATAGCTGGGATTGGGAAAGTTTCTGTCCAGTAACTTATCTAATTACATAGGATTCTTCTTGCTCTGAGGGCTCGTCCTACCACAGTCTTCATGCTCTGAATCCAAAAGACATCAAGGAATGGGTTTGAATAAGTATCATTGAAAAGGCAAGAGAGTTCCAGAAAAACATCTATTTCTGTTTTATTGACTGTGTGGATCACAGAAACTGTGGAAAATTCTGAAGGAGATGGGAATACCAGACCACTGGACCTGCCTCTTGAGATACCTGTATGCAGGTCAGGAAGCAACAGTTAGAACTGGACATGGAACAACAGACTGGTTCCAAATAGGAAAAGGAGTACGTCAAGGCTGTATATTGTCACCCTGCTTATTTAACTTCTATGCAGAGTACATCATAAGAAATGCTGGGCTGGAGGAAGTACAAGCTGGAATCAAGACTGCCCAGAGAAATATCAATAACCTCAGATATGCAGATGACACCGCTCTTATGGCAGAAAGTGAAGAACTAAAGAACCTCTTGATGAAAGTGAGAGGAGAGTGAAAAAGTTGGCTTAAAGCTCCACATTCAGAAAACTAAGATCATGGCATCCGGTCCCATCACTTCATGGCAAATAGATAGGGAAACAGTGGAAACAGTGGCTGACTTTATTTTTTGGGGCTCCAAAATCACTGCAGATGGTGATTGCAGCAATGAAATTAAAAGACACTCCTTGGAAGGAAAGTTATGACTAACCTGGACAGCATATTAAAAAGCAGAGACATTACTTTGCCAACAAAGGTCCGTCTAGTCAAGGGTATGGTTTTTCCTGTGGTCATGTATGGCTGTTGAGAGTTGGACTATAAAGAAAGACGAGCACTGAAGAATTGATGCTTTTGAGCTGTGGTGTTGGAGAAGACTCTTGAACGTCCCTTGGACTGCAAGGAGATCCAACCAGTCCATCCTAAAGGAGATCAGTCCTGGGTGTTTATTGGAAGGACTGATGCTAAAGCTGAAACTCCAATACTTTGGCCACCTCATGCGAAGAGCTGACTCATTTGAAAAGACTCTGATGCTGGGAAAGATTGAGGGCAGGAGGAGAAGGGGGTGACAGAGGATGAGATGGTTGGATGGCATCACTGACTCGATGGACATGGGTTTGGGTGGACTTCGGGAGTTGATGATGGACAGGGAGGCCTGGCGTGCTGCGGTTCATAGGGTCGCAAAGAGTTGGACACAACTGAGCGACTGAACTGAACTGAACTGAACTCTCCAGATTCATATTCACGTTCAAGTCCACTCCCCTGAATGGCCAGCCCTTGAGTGTTTAATGGTACTCTGCTGCCACTGTCTGGCAGACCGAAGTAAGAACAGCTGGCTCACTCACTGCCTGTTATTTAAGAATCTTGGTACCAGATTTATGAGAATTGTCCTGGATGCAGCAGAAGTGGTGATGGAGGAGTAGTAGGGACCAAGAAGAAAAAAGATGACCCTATTATGAGAAGAATGAAAGGTTCTGGGGAAGATCAAACATTAGATTATAAACTGAAAGGTGTACTGATTCCCTACATACTATAAATTACATGTTATAGAAGTGGATGAAATTTGGCATATCTACAAATATGAAGGCCTAGTCCTTTTCTTTACACCAAAATCTCTCCAATTCATGCTAGAGCACTTAACTTCCTGCTTTAGAATATAATAAAACACACTTAAAAGACAGCTAAATAAAGGGGAAGTTATTCAATTTATAAAACACTTTTTGTTTTGCAAAAGGACTGATAGCCCTGCATGCATATGAATGTGTGTAACTGATTTTCAAAAGCTTGATTCATACATTGTGTTTACAGGGAGATGTCTACTTCATGAAACCATGCTGAATTTTCATACGGGATAAAGATACTATAATGAGATGATATGCAATGTATTTTTTTTCTTACTCACACCTCTTTAATCAGATATCTCTGTATTCAGTCAGCCTCAACCATTGCCTCAAGAATGATTCATATTGTTACAGAAGGCAAAAGAGTCAACGTTTAACTTTTGAACCCCAAATAGGCTCTTGAAGCCCTTTTGATTAACAGTGTTCTTTAGACTTAAGTGTTCAGTTGCAAATTCTACAGGTAATAGAGATTTCAGGAAATGACACAGGAATAGTTTCTTTCTATACCCAATACTGTCTAAGATTTTCTAGAAAAAAATCCAAAAAGTCAGAGAAAATAAACAGGATTAAGATAGAGCCTTTAGGTTAGCATGCAAGCATAAAAGATCCATGAACCTGCTCCTCCATGAAACAACAGTAACTAGTGAAAATCAAAACACACACTCACAAGCCCATTTAAAGTCTCTGGAAATTGTCTAGCAGGCATGCAGCAAATGAAGGCAATTTATTTTAAAAAATTATAACAAATCCCACAGTGTAAAGAGACCAAAAGAACATAAGGAATAAAAAGACTAGGAGTATAGGGAAAGGTTGTGTCATGTATGGATGTGTGGGTTGGTCCATACAGGAAGCTGAGTGCTAAAGAATTGATGCTTCTGAATTGTGGTGTTGAGGAAGACTCTTGAGAGTCCCTTGGGCTGAAAGGAGATCAAACCAGTCCATCCTAAAGGAAATCAACCCTGCAGGTTCACTGGAAGGACTGATGCTGACGCTGAAGCTCCAACACTTTGGCCACCTGATGCGAAGAGCCAGCTCATTGGAAAAGACCCTGATGCTGGGAAAGCTTAAGGGCAGAAGGAGAAGTGGGTGGCAGAGGATGAGATGGCAGGATGGCATCACCAACTCAATGGACATGAGTTTGAGCAAACTCTGGGAGATGGTGAAGGACAGGGGAGCCTGGCATCCATGGGGTCACCAAGAGTCAGACACAACTTAGTGACTGAACAGGAACAATAGGACAAGGGGCTTTGTAGACCTCAAGAGTGGAGGCTAAAAGCTGCGGTAAGGCACCACCGCACACCACTCAGAATGGCCATCACCAAAAAGTCTACAAATAATAAGTGCTGGAGCGGGTGTGGAGAAAAGCAAACCCTCCTACTCTACTGGGGGGAATTAAATCGGTGCAGCCACCATGAAGAACAGTATGGAGGTTCCTTAAAAAACTAAGCATCCATCAATCCCACTCCTGGGCATATATCCAAAGAAAACCATAATTCAAAGAGATACCCACACTCCAATCTTTACAGCAGCACTATTACAAGAGCCTAGGCATGGAAGCCCTGGTGGCTCAGACGGTAAAGCGTCTGTCTACAATGTGGGAAACCCAGGTTCAAGCCCTGGGTTGGGAAGATCCCCTGGAGAAGGAAACGGCAATCCACTCCAGTACTATTGCCTGGAAAATCCCATAGACTGGTGGGCTACAGTCTATGGGGTCACAAAGAGTCAGACACGACTGAGCGACTTCACTTTCACTTTCAGGCATGGAAGCAAACTAAATATCTATGGACAGAAGGATGTATAAAGAAGATGTGGTAAATATATACCATAGAATAATACTCAGCCATAAAAACGAATGGAATAATGCTACTTGCAGCAACATGGGTGGGCCTAGAGATTATCACACTAAGTGAAGTAAGTCAGACAGAGAAAGACAAATATTACACGATCTCACTTATAGGTAGAATCTGGGCGGGGAAAAACGTGATACAAATGAAGTTATTTGCAAAACTGAAATACAGTCACAGACATGGAAAGCAAACTAATGGTTACCAGAGGTGAAAGGAGGGGAAGAGAGAGAAATTAGGAATTTGAAAGTAAAAGAATCTGAAAATATGTGTGTTTGTGTTTGAATCACTTCGCTATACACTTGAAGCTAACACCACACTGTAAATCAACTATACTTCAATAAAAGATAATTTTTTAAAAGAAAATTCTATCTGGAAAAAAAAAAGTCTAGAAGCTATGGCAGGGATGATGGATCGCAGCAACGAACAACAGAAGGTGACCTAAATCCCCTAAATCCAGGAGGAACAGTCACTCATTGCTGATGCAGAGGCCACAGAAGAGGACAGTTACAGAGCTCAGGAGCCAGTAGGGACTCTCATGGAAGGATGCCCCTGTCCACGGGGCTAAGCAAGCTTACGCCTGCATTCAGCGAGACTACCACTCGGGAAGAGAAGAACCTTAGAGAGAAGAGTCCTGACAGGAAATTCAAATTCTGAATTAAACTTAAATGCTGAAACACTGGGAATTAACCTAAACCATCTTTAATGTACCTGAAAGAGACTAAATTTTCAACCAGAAGGGACCAAATTATCGTGCATTCTCGAGGTTAACTCTTCCTTCCATTAACTGGTAAGGGTTTGCTGGTGAGCTATCCAGTTCAATTTGAGTAAAGGGAGAGAGTTTCATTTCCTCATTACTATGTCAGCATGAGAAATTTTTACACTCTTGACAATCCGCAGAGGAACAGAGTCCTCAGGGAACGGTTTTGTTCCCAATGCTAGAAGAAATGATAACTATGCCCTGTGACAGAGGTGTTAGCTAATGCTACAATGGCAATCGTATATTGTGATATAAATGTGTCAGTCAGATAATGTTGGACACTTTAAATGTATGCAATGTTGCATGTCAAAGACATCTTAATAAAAAAAAAATAGAAATGGTCCTGAGGGGCCGCCCTTATGGCCCAGCAAGCAGTCAAATAGAGGCTGAACTTTCAGACTGAAGGTGGGAAAATACATGGAGAAAAGTCAACAGGCTCATCGCCCGTGTGGCCTGGGACTGAGTTGGGAGGTGCCTGCAGCTGGCTGTGAGACCTTGGATAAAATTACTGCATCCCTCCCAGAGCTCCTTTGTCTAGCCTGTGAAGGGGTTGTACTAGAGAACGAGAACGACAACTAGTGAGGTTTCCTCCAGCTCTAAAAGACAGATTCTCAGGTCTGGGATGCCCAGTGGGGAAGAATCTGTCTCTTCTTGGCCCGGTTCAAGCGAATCTCCTCTTTTAAGAGATGAAGCCCCTCCCCTTTCTTTGGCCACACCCCCCAAAGCTGAGCTGAGGACAAGAAAGCGCACTTGCCTGTCGCGTGTCGAGTCTTGCTTTTGCAGTAACATTTTTCAATTAGCTCGGGAGTCTGCACATCGCTGTGACAGATGGCACAGTAAAAGAAGGCTCTGGACAACAAGAGCAAATCAAGAATGACTTACGTGAGGTTTCACGCAGAAGCAGCACGGGGCTGACTCAGCCCGTCTGTCATTAAATTGTATTTGCTTTAGGGCTTTCTCCCTGTAAAGTGATAAAAAAATTTTTACCTTTTGACATGCTTTGCAGATTCAGCGATAAAGAACCCTAGCGTGTTCTTATGGAGCTTAACTTGAGCAGGTGGATTTAACATCAGCCCGCTGGAAACAGAAAATAAAAATACAGTAACTTCCCCCTCCAATATCGGTTTTTACCAATGGATTCTCTAAGTTGCAGAGTTAATAGGACTCAATCCCCTTTTATTGCAGGAATTTACAGTAGAAAATGGGGGTTTGACTGCATTTAATCGATCAATTGCTGACAAACATCCTGAGAGGGAGCCAGGTCAAAACTCAGTACCTGAGCTGCGTACATTCCCTGGACTATGCCCTGAATCAGAAATAGTCAAAGCAATGCAGATGCAGGAAGCTTGGCTAATCTGAGATATCCAAAGCCAGAGAGGCCAAGGCCGCACAGTTGCTAGTCTTATGGTCATTCTAGTGGTATACATCATTAGGCTTTTTGCCCTTCAGATTAACTATTAATAGCTGGATTCAAGAGTTCCTTTTATTGGCCAGTACAGTGAGTGAAAAAGTTGGCTTAAAGCTCAACATTCACAAAACGAAGATCATGGCATCTGGTCCCATCACTTCATGGGAAATAGAGGGGGAAACAGTGGAAACAGTGTCAGACTTTATTTTGGGGGGCTCCAAAATCACTGCAGATGGTGACTGCAGCAATGAAATTAAAAGACGCTTACTCCTTGGAAGGAGGGTTATGACCAACCTAGATAGCATATTCAAAAGCAGAGACATTACTTTGCCAACAAAGGTCCGTCTAGTCAAGGCTACAGTTTTTCCAGTGGTCATGTATGGATGTGAGAGTTGGACTGTGAAGAAGGCTGAGCACCGAAGAATTGATGCTTTTGAACTGTGGTGTTGGAGAAGACTCTTGAGAGTCCCTTGGACTGCAAGGAGATCCAACCAGTCCATTCTGAAGGAGATCAACCCTGGGATTTCTTTGGAAGGAATGATGCTAAAGCTGAAACTCCAGTACTTTGGCTACCTCATGCGAAGAGTTGACTCATTGGAAAAGACTGATGCTGGGAGGGATTGGGGGCAGGAGGAGAAGGGGATGACAGAGGATGAGATGGCTGGATGGCATCACGGACTCGATGGACGTGAGTCTGAGTGATCTCCGGGAGTTGGTGATGGACAGGGAGGCCTGGCGTGCTATGATTCATGGGGTCGCAAAGAGTTGGACACAACTGAGCGACTGAACTGACTGACTGACAGTTTTTAAACTCATGTCTTTGACTTCACTTTCGTCTTTGACTTCACTTTCATCTATCTTGACTGTAAGATTTTTGAAAGCAGGAACCACATGAACTGTTTCTATTTCTACACCACTTGAATATTTTGAATATTTATTCAAATATTCACTACTTGAATATTTTCTGTTTTATTATGCTTTGGGTATTTGAAAACACTGTCTTATAAATTTGAACCATAATATTTTTTGATGGGCTACTCCATTGTGACTGTCTGAATTCCTCAAATTCTCCCTGTTTGTCAGGCTCTCCCATTTTTATTTCCTTTAATTTAGACCTCCAATATGGTTAGATCTCATGACCCTATGCCTTCCCTCACTTTGTTTGTACATGATCAAAGTTCTCCTTTCCTCCTTTGAAACACACCCTTCCTATTATACTCACAATGGAAAGAAGTCAAGTCTTTGTTTGGGCAAAGCTTAGTCTGTTAGGATATTCCAAAGTAATGTGCAAGTGTTCGAGCCTTACAAAAATAAAAGAGGTTGCGCAACAAAAGCTCTTCAGATCTATGCTGGGAGTAAAAGATGTTGAATAGCTGTGTTCAAGTAGATTATTACGAGACCCTGTGTAGGGCTTTCTCTGAGTACTAACTGACTAACACATACACGGAATGATCGCTTTTAAGCCTGAAAAGCATGGATTGTGCCTCCCCTACTCCAATATCATGGGCTGATGTCCACTGCTCAAGAAGTATATGCTCAAGTTGTATCTTAATATGTCTTTTTTTAAAGGCAGGGTCCTCTGAACTCAAATTGAATACTTAGTTATGAAGATACAGTTGTGATAACTTCTGTGGTTGCATTTGTAAGAAAAGGTGAACTTTCTCCGAAGACTTGACCTCTTGTTCATGAATCACGACAAGCTGCTCTGTTAGAAAATGCTGGCCCCTGGAACAGACTCAGGAAATTCTCTAATTGGGGTGTGATCCAGCTTTACCACTTACCAGGTGATAAATTATTCCCCAAGACAGACTCTGAGGATTACCCAGGGCTTTTGCCCATCTTAGAGTCTACTCAAGTATATCAATTAGAAAAGAACAGAAATAGTGAGGAGATATAGGTTTCCGCCTAGTTTTTCAATATACTTGCCTAAAGCACAGCATTGAGTTTCCCTGATTTCATTCTGTGAAGTGACTGGTGGCTTTAACACAGCTAGGTGACTAGAAGAGCTCCGATCACATAAGTGCCCAGACTGAGTTTAGATTCTCGTTTGCCCCTTGGGTGTGGTGCGAGCTTGGGAAAACTATTTACCCTTTCTTAGCTCCTCCTCCATAAAATGGAGCAAATAATTGTACCCTTCTTACAGCGTTGTTGTGAGGATTCAGGAGTTCATGTAAGTGAAGTGCTTAAACCAGCGTTGGTCAGGAACAAGCAATCATGTAAGACTGCTGTTACCAATATCTTTGCCAAATCAGGATTTTATTCTTTTGATGCAACTCTGACTCTTTGGTGAGAAACCAGAGTTAAATCTATGTCAGAGCAGGTGTCTCTCTCACTGTGGGTAGATGTCTGCTAGGGAGTAAATAGCACCAGAACTTCTTGAATATACATGGAACTTAGCTGCTCACTCATGTTTCTGGTCCACAGTGTCCTAACAGTCATCCTAATAAAGTTGATAGAAATCTGGGATGTTAAATGTGGAAATGGTATTAAGAGCATTTGGCGCAGTCATTTCTGACTGCCAGTGAACAAAAATGACTTTATTATAGAGATTCAAAACCAATTCAAAGATTTGGGTTTTATAAGTGTTATTTTTGAATTCTATGTCTATTTTTCAGAAGTGGGGTTCTGAATTCTCTGTCTTTAAAACTTTGCAAATAATTCTGATGTATAATCCCAGTTGTTGAAGGCCAAAGATGTTAAAACCTGATCAGATGTTAAAACCCTGATCAAGCTTTGGGCTGCTCTGAAACTCAAACTGCCCGCCCTGTGAAGTAAGACACCAACCTCTTCACTCTCATCTATTTCCAGCAGAAAGGGAACTCGGACATTGGTTTAGATTTTGAAATTTTCGTGAGTATGGTGGAATTGTTAAATAAAATGTAGTGGCCAGAGGATGCGAGTCTTCACTCTCGTTAAGGACTTGCTTTGTGACATACCCTGCTGAGTCCTTTCAACTCAGATACCTTCTACACTCTTTCTACATGACACATTATTCCTTCTTTTGAACTTTTCAGATACTTATACTGATATCATTCAACATTACTGAAATTTTAAGGGTTTCCTATGAGTCTAGGCTCCTGGTAATGTCAGTCTTAGAGCTGGAAGAGATCCTAGGAATTCATTCGCGTGACTTCCTCATTTTACAGGTGATGGACACTTCTCCAAGGCCACTGATCTGGCAAATCAGAACCGTGTTCTGAACCTAGTCTATTGATTCCAATTTAATTCAGAATTAAAGGAAGTTTTCCACTAAAAAAAAAAAAAATACAAGCCACATGTTTCTTGTTTCCCATTCCACTTAAGCCCCACTTTTTCTTGTTTTCCAGCATCTTTTATCTCTATATCATTGTGGTTGATTCTGGATTTTCTTTTTTTATTGTACGATCACTTCTCATATTTCTTATATTATCCTATATGCATTTTCAGGAAATGCTTATGGTCTAATAAGGGTACTTCTTTCTTTCATCTACCTGATCAACAGCAAACTTTGCCCTGTAAGTCAGTCAAATCCGCATTTTTTTTTCATATTTTTCAGATTAGTTTCTAAGGCTTTCTAAGGTTTGTGGGAACACTTTGATCACAAATAATTCTATTTCATGGTATGATCTACGGTCAAGCCTTACAAGATCTGGGAATGTATTAAGAGGAACAGATCTGAGAAGGTGATATTGTCCTCTCTCTCTCCTGATCGTGAAAGACACTGGGGCAAGACCAGGGCAACAGAGACAAAGTCTTTGCCCACCTACTGGGCAACCTTTCGAACCCCAGTGTTCACAGACAGTATCAAATGCACCACAGCTGCCTGGGTGCCTGAGAGGCCAGCTCTCACCACAGGGCTGCAAGCTTAGTTAAGGCTGTGTCTCTGCCAAAATCATTATCTTTAAAGAGTGTCCTCAAAGAATCTGAAGAGATTCGAAGCCTCACTGATACCAGTAACCGTAGCAGGTGGACTTGTGCTCGATGGCGATCAGCAGGAGGTGCATCTTCGTGAAGCAGAGCCTGGAGAGAAGACGAGGAGGGGTGAGGTGAGACAGGAGAGCAAGCACCGGCTCCCAGTGATGGGGGGCTGGGTGTTGTGCTGGGCTCTGCGCCTGGAGGGACACCGCCCGCTCGGCAGGGGGAGGGCCGCTCAAACACGAAACGTTCTCTGAACATTTGGACATTAGAGGAGAGTGAGTCCACCCTGGAGTAACTCACAGCCAGGGAGCCAACTGGGACAGCCACGACCCTGTCCCGCACGGACTGTAACCCCCAGCCCAGGCAGCAGACGCTCCAACTTACTCATCCTTAGGCCTTTGGGGCCTGCTACCGAGCCTATAGTGAGCCCTCTGTGAGCTCTGGGGAAAGGGTGCATGGCACGAAACCAAGGAGAGGTTTTCCCCTTCACTTACTGGCAAGCATCAGGAAAGCTCATCCCAGCAAAGTCATTGGAGAGACGTTGCGTCAGGATTTTGTTCTTCAGGCCATTGCAGAAAAGCTGCTGCCAAGGCTCGTGAGGACAGATCTGGAACACACAGCCAGGTCACGGGAGGCCGGGTGACGTGGAGTTCAGGGTCTACTAGTTCAAGCTGCGTGTTCTGCCCAGTACCAAACCAGTACCCACTGGCATTCAGGTCCCGGGAGGGAGCTTTGTCAGGACTTCCCAGGTGGTCCAGGAGTTCAGACTTCTCCTTACAAAGCAGGGGGTGCGGGTGATCCCTGATCAGGGAGCTAGGATCCCACATGACTTGTGGCCAAAAAAACCAACACATAAACAACAGAAACAACAGTGTGAAAAACTCAGTAAAGATTTTAAAATGGTCCATATAAAAAAAATTTTTTTTAATGAAAAGAAAGGAGCTTTGTCCTCATGATTAACTGGACAGATGTCAAAGGAAGAACTAAAACTCCATCATACATCTCAAGGATTCCCATAACGAAGAGGGAACACCATGATTTAATCGTGCTTCCTGCTAGAAATGAATTCTTCTTCTAGTTATTTCAGCAGGTAGATTGTTTTTTGAGTCAGGAACAACAAGATGGGAAGGGGAATGTGGAATCCAACTTATCTCCTCCTAGGTATGGCTGTTTAAGATTATTAAAAAAATATTAATTTCCTAGTCACTGACTAATCATATACCACAAGGATGAAACTGTTGATGACTTCTGCTCAGGATCAGAACCCCTTCTTGGTTCAAATAAACTCAAAAAGCTGTCCCAATGCTTGGACATGACATTGAGAAATCAAGGACAGCGACAGGTTTCTAGACAAAGAGGGATGTGACGGAAGGATTTCTCTGTCTCTCAGAAAAAGCTAAATGCTGTTCTCGTCTGTACAAGACCCCCGGGATGTTGTTTTGCACTATTTGCATTGTTCTCTTCTTCTTCCCCTTGTAGCCCTGAGAATCACCACCACGCTGCTCTGAGCAGGACAGGCCCCTTAAAGCCCAGAATCTCTGATGAAGCCTGGAATTTCTAGGAACTGTGAAACACCTTGGCGCTGGAGAGTTAAGGCCAGCCCAGAAACATGCCTCAGATGGCCATCTTGTGGTTTAGGAAGAAAAAAAAAAAAAAAGAAACAGATGAACAAAAAAATTCTGCCCTGCTATAAACGACCACTTCTTTCTAGCATACCTCATCCGAGTCCCAAGCTGCAGGCTCTCCTGTATTTTCCCATTTTCTTTTTTTAAAATTACTATTATGACTGGCTTCACTGGGTCTTCACTGTGGTGCATGAGCTCTCTCTAGTGGGTGCATGAAGGTCTCTAGTTTTAGTGCACAGGCCCAGCGTGGGGGGTCTTAGTTCCCTGACCAGGGACTGAACCTGCATCCCCTGCATTGGAAGATGGATTCTTAACCACTGGACCGCCAGGAAGTCCCCTCCTACTTTCTTAAAATCCTTTAGTGAGGAAGGCTCACCTCCTTCGGCAGTTCAGCCCATGATTTAAGTCCTCATTGACTATAGAACCTGGCTTAGTGCTGCCAACCCAAAGGCTCCAGTTTTTGCAAGAAAGTAAAACTCCGATGGCTTGGCAGGTACAGAATCTGCCTTCAATGCAGGATACATGAGACACAGGTTTGATCCCTGGGTCGGGAATATCTCCTGGCGGAAGAAAGGGCAACCAACTCCAGTATTCTTACCTGGAAAATCCCATAGACAGAGGAGGCTGGTGGGCTACAGTCCATGGGATCACAAAGAGTTGGACACAACTGAGCATATGGCCCAAAAAATAACCATAGATATGAAGATTTCTTGAGTCTTTTTTTTTTTTTTATCAGAAAAAGAAACAGGAAGACAAGACAGATTTGGGATTTGGACAGTAGACTCAGGGAGTTCAAGTAAATCAGTTGGATTAAATCTAATCCAAGTTTAAGTTTAAGGCAATGCTCTGTGCTTAGAACCAACCAGAAATGCTACTCAGACTTCAACTTCTCACCATATAATCAATATAGATCAGTAGAGTCAGAATATGTGGCACTGACTCAAGGCTTTCTAATCTGACTGCTCAGAAGTTTTACAAATATTAACTCAATACCTGGGAAAAATCAGATCACAAGTAGATTGCGTGCTAAGTTGCTTCAGTCATGCCCAAATCTTGGCAACCCCATGGACTACAGCCCATCATGCTCCTCTGTCCATGGGATTCTCCAGGCAAAAATACTGGAGTGGGTTGCCATTCCCTTCTCCCCGTGATCTTCCCAACCCAGGGATCGAACCCACGTCTCTTATGTCTCCTGCATTGCAGATGGATTCTTCACCACTAGCGCCACCTGGGAAGCCTACGAGTAGACTGAAGTGAAGTGAAGTCACTGAGTCACGTCCGACTCTTTGCCACCCTGCGGACTGTAGCCCACCAGGCTCTTCCATCCATGGGATTCCCCAGGCAAGAATACTGGAGTGGGTTGCCATTTCCTTCTCCAGGGGATCTTCTCAACCCAGGGATCGAACCCAGGTCTCCTGCATTGCAGGCAGACACTTTAACCTCTGAGCCACCAGGGATTAGCAAGTCTTATTTTACAGATGCAGAAACTGTCAGAGAAAGTTTAAATGCCTCATCCGAGCAAAGTGGACCATAAGACAGTGGCCTCCTGACCATTAAATCTAAGTTAATGGGTTTAATTAATTTAAGTTAATAATTAATTGAATTAATTTTAGTTAATTTAATTAATTACAGAATCTAAAGCACCAGAGCCGAGTACAACATGAGAAAATTTTGCCCTGACTCTGATCAATTTAGAATTCCTGAAAGGGGGTTTCAGACTTCAAACTCCCTGATCAACAAATGATCATGACCCCAAGTCTCCCTTAATTCCTATCTTCCAGAAGCCACTGTATGAATATTGACAGGTGACCATCATCACTGAGGAGGTTCCAACTTAGACAAACAAACAGTAGGAAAAACCAATGACAAACAAGGACAGAAAACAAAGCCACAGCAGGGCAGGTTGTACATCTGTACCTTCTGTATTTCCACGAAGGAGACAAAATCTTCATGTAGAGTTCTCCCTCTATTTTCTCCAGACATGGAGAGTAAAATCACAGTCACCACAGCAGATATTGCAGTTAACTCTCGCTTTTCTAAGCTTATAACTCACAGGCAAAGACAATGTCCTCACCAGCCACTTGCTGGGTCACACACAGTGACCACTCAGCTCAGTTCAGTCGCTCAGTCGTGTCCAACTCTTCGCGACCCCATGAATCGCAGCACACCAGGCCTCCCTGTCCATCACCAACTCCTGGAGGTCACTCAGACTCACGTCCATCGAGTCCGTGATGCCATCCAGCCATCTCATCCTCTGTCGTCCCCTTCTCCTCCTGCCCCCAATCCCTCCCAGCATCAGGGTCTTTTCCAATGAGTCAACTCTTCGCATGAGGTGGCCAAAGTACTAGAGTTTCAGCTTTAGCATCAGTCCTTCCAAAGAACACCCAGGGCTGATCTCCTTTAGGATGGACTGGTTGATCTCCTTGCAGTCCAAGGGACTCTCAAGAGTCTTCTCCAACACCACAGTTCAAAAGCATCAATTCTTCAGCGCTCAGCTTTCTTCACAGTCCAAGTCTCGCATCCATACATGACCACTGGAAAAACCATAGCCTTGACTAGATGGACCTTAGTTGGCAAAGTCATGTCTCTGCTTTTCAATATGCTCTCTGGGTTGGTAGGTTAAAGTTTGTTCGCTGCAGCATCACCAAGGCTCATTCTGACTGCCTGACGGCCAGCTCTACTTCTCTGTATATGCATGTGTTATGTGTTAAGTCGCTTCAGTCGTGTTGGACTCTTTGCAGTCTTATGGATAGCCCACCAGGCTCCTCTGTCAATGGGATTCTCCAGGCAAGAACACTGGGGTGGGTACCATGCCCTCCTCCAGGGGATCTTCCCATGCGGGGATCAAACCCGCATCTCTTGTGTCTCCTGTATTGGCAGGTGGGTTCTTTACCACTAGCACCATCTGGGAAGCCTCATCTCCTTATATTCACAGAAGGAATTCTGTGGTTTCCAGTGAGCATTTTGCTGGCCAGAGTATCTTTTGAATCTTTCACTTCTTTTGCTTTTTCTTTACAGTGCTGGAGAAAGGACCAGAAAAGGAATGCCAATTTTTTTTTTAATTTATTTGAAAAAAGGAAATAAAATGCAAGGAGAAGTCATAAAGAAAATTGAGCATAAGAAGGGTAAAATGTGGATGAATAATTAGATGGAGAGAAAGGTCACTCTCTGGAGAAACTGTGAGTTTTCCAGACCCAGCTGAGCGTTGAGAATATCTTTCTTGGAAGCGCTTCATGGGGATGGCATTTGGAAGGCCATGCTATGTGCTATCATATTTCATCCTGGTAGTCCACTGAGCCACTTAATTTGTCTCAAGCAAAGGTATCAAAAGACCTGATGTAGGAGACTGGAAGTAGATATCCAACAGCCAGAGGCACAGGGCACAGTAATAAGACTGTAAGTCAGACAATTTTCTGTCTGTTACTCATTAACTTATTATACAGTCAACTAGTTAGCTTCCACAACTGGGATACTCCCTTGAAATACTGAGAGAAACATCAGTTCAGTTCAGTTCAGTCACTTAGTCCTGTCCAACTCTTTGCAAGCCTTTGGACTGCAGCACGCCAGGCCTCGCTGTCCATCACCAACTCCCAGAGCTCAAACTCATGTCCATTGAGTCGGTGATGCCATCCAACCATCTCATCCTCTATTGTACCCTTCTCCTCCTGCCTTCAATCTTTCCCAGAATCATGTCTTTTCCAATGAGTCAGTTCCTTGCATCAGGTGGCCAAAGTATTGAGGCTCTAGCTTCATCATCAGTCCTTCCAATGAACATTTAGGATTGCTTTCCTTTAGGATTGATTGGTTGGATCTCCTTGTAGTTCAAGGGGCTCTCAAGAGTCTTCTCAGCACCATAGCTCGAAAGCATCAATTCTTTGGTGCTCAGCTTTCTTTAGGCTCCAACTCTCACATCCATACATGACCACTGGAAAAACTATAGCTTTGAATAAATGGACCTCTGATGGGTAAAGTAATGTCTCTGCTTTTTAATATGCTGTCTAGTTGGTCACATCTTTCTTCCACGGAGCAAGTGTCTTTTAATTTCATGGCTGCAGTCACCATCTGCAGTCATTTTGGAGCCCAAGAAAAGAAAGTCTGTCACTGTTTCCACTGTTTCCCCATCAATTGGCCATGAAGTGATGGGATCAGATGCTATGACCTTCATTTTCTGAATGTAGAGTTTTAAGGCAGCTTTTTCAGTCTTCTCTTTCACCTCATCAAAAGGCTCTTTAGCTCCTCTTCACTTTCTGCCATAAGGGTGGTGTCATCTGCATATCTGAGGTTATTGATATGTCTCCTGGCAATCTTGATTCCAGCTTGTGCTTCATCCAGCTTGGCATTTCCCATGGTGTACTCTGCATATAAGTTAAATAAGCAGGGGGACAAAATAGACCCTTAACATATTCCTTTCCCAATTTGAAACAAGTCTGTTGTTCCATGTCTGGTTCTAATTGTTGCTTTCTGACGTGCATACAGATTTCTCAAGAGGCAGGTAAGGTGGTCTGGTATTCCCATCTCTTTCAGAATTTTCCACAATTTCTTGTGATCCGCACAGTCAAAGGCTTTTGTGTAGTCAATAAAGCAAAAGTAGATGTTTTTCTGGAATTCTCTTGCTTTTTTGATGATCCAATGGACGTTGGCAATTTGAGCTCTGGTTCTTCTGCCTTTTCTAAATCCTGCTTGAACATCTGGAAGTTCTTGGTTCAAGTACTATTGAAGCCTAGCTAGGAGAATTTTGAGCATTACTTTGCCAGCATGTGAGATGAGTGCAATTGTGTCGTAGTTTGAACATTCTTTGGCATTGTCTTTCTTTGGGATTGGAATGAAAACTGACCTTTTCCAGTCCTGTGATCGTGGCTGAGTTTTCCAAATTTGCTTGTATATTGAGTGCAGCACTTCCACAACATTCTCTTTTAGGATTTGAAACAGCTCAGCTGGAATTCCATCACTTTCACTAGCTTTGTTTATTGTGATGCTGCCTAAGGTTCACTTGACTTCATATTCTAGAATGTCTGGCTCTAGGTGAGTGATCACACCATGATGGTTATCTGGGTCATGAAGATCTTTTTTGTGTAGTTCTTCATGTATTCTTGCCACCTCTTCTTAATATCTTTTGCTTCTGTGAGGTCCATACTTTTTCTGTCCTTTATTGTGCCCGTCTTTGCATGAAATATTCCCTTGGTGTATCTAATTTTTTTTGAAGAGATCTCTAGTCTTTTCCATTCTATTGTTTTCCTCTATTTCTTTCCACTGACCGCTGAGGAAGGCTTTCTTATCTCTCCTTGCTATTCTTTGGAACTCTGCTTTCAAATGGATTTATCTTTCCTTTTCTCCTTTGCCTTTCACTTCTCTTCTTTGTCCAGGTGTTTGTAAGGTCTCCTCAGACAAGCATTTTGCCTTTTTGCATTTGTTTTTCTTGGGGATGGTCTTGATCTCTGCCTCCTGTACAGTGTCATGAATCTCCATCCATAGTTCTTCAGGCCCTCTGTCTATCAGATCTAACCCCTTGAGTCTATTTGTCACTTCCACTGTATAATCATATGGGATTTGGTTTAGGTCAGACCTAAATGGTCTAGTGGTTTTCCCTAGTTTTTTCAATTTATTTCTGAATTTGGCAATAAGGAGTTCATGATCTGAGCCACAGTCAGCTCCTAGTCTTGTTTTTGCTGACTGTATAGGCCTTCTCCATCTTTGGCTGCAAAGAATATTATCAATCTGATTTTGGTATTGACTATCTGGAGATGTCCATGTGTAGAGTCTTCTCTTGTATTGCTGGAAGAGGGTGTTTGCTATGACCAGTGCATTCTCTTGACAAAACTCTGTTAGCTTTTGCCCTGCTTCATTTTGTACTCCAAGGCCAAACTTGCCGATTATTCCAGGTGTCTCTTGGCTTCCTACTTTTATATTCCAGTGCCCTATGATGAACAGGGCATCTTTTTTGGGTTTTAGTTCTAGAAGGTCTTGTAGGTCTTCATAGAACTGTTCAACTTCAGCTTCTTCGGCACTAGTGGTTGGGGCCTAGAGTTTGATTACTGTGATATTGAATGGTTTGCTTTGGAAATGAACAGAGATACTTCGGAGTACTGCATTTTGGTGTCTTTTGTTGACTATGAGGTCTACTCTCTTTCTTCTAGGAATTCTTGCCCACAGTAGTACATGTTATGGTAATCTGAATTAAATTCACCCATTCCAGTCCATTTTAGTTCATTGATTCCTAAAATGTTGATCTTCACACTTGCCATCTCCTGTTAGACCACTTCCAATTTATCTTGATTCATGGACCTAACATTCCAGGTTCCTACACAATATTGCTCTTTACAGCATCGGACTTTACTTTCATCACCAGTTGCATCCACAACTGGGCATTGTTTTCACTTTGGCTCCATCTCTTCATTCTTTCTGAAGTTATTTCTCCACTCTCCTTCAGTAGCATATTGGACACCAATCTACCTGGGAAGTTTATCTTTCAGTGTCAATCTTTTTGCCTTTTCATACTGTTCATGGGGTTCTCAAGGCAAGAATACTGAAGTGGTTTGCCATTCCCTTCTCCAGTGGACCACGTTTTGTCAGACCTCTCCACCATGACCTGTCCATCTTGGGTGGCCCTACATGGCATGGCTCATAGTTTCATGGAGTTAGACAAGGCTGGTCTGTGTGATCAGTTTGTTTAGTTTTTTGTGACTGAAACATCATGTATTTAAAATGTATGACACACAGTAGACATTCAACATGTGTCTACTATTATTATTACTGCATAGAATGCCCCAAAGTAATCTGTAAAATTAAATTTTAATGATTATTTGTATAATTATTTCTCTGATGAAAATAATTATTTATTATTGTCCATTACTTTGTATTTAACTTATATGTTAATATATGAAATCTCCACTAATACGTTTTATTTTATATTTCTTTCTTTATTTATTTTATATTTCTATCTTCAGTAACTCAATGTGCTT
Source organism: Oryx dammah (assembly GCF_014754425.2). Lineage (NCBI taxonomy): Eukaryota > Metazoa > Chordata > Mammalia > Artiodactyla > Bovidae > Oryx > Oryx dammah. The sequence goes on along the minus strand of NW_024070191.1, from coordinate 30,883,100 downwards.
CTAGATTTATGAGTACATTTAGTTTCATAATATCATGGAGTGCAAGGAGGAAGCAGAGTTATGGTTTCTATTTCGCAAGTAAATATTTTTAGGTAACGGCTTCCCCAGTGGCTCAGCAGCAAAGAATCCATCTGTCAGTGCAGGAGATGCAGGTTCGATACCTGGGCCAGGAAGATCCCCTGGGTAAGGAAATGGCAACCCACTCCAGGATTCTTGTCTGGAGAATCCCATGGACAGAGGAGCCTGGGGGCTATAGTCCATGGGGCGGCAAAAAAAAAGAGTCAGACATGACATAGTGACTAAACAACAGTAATAATTCTCGGGAAAGAATCAGATAAACAACTTCTTTAAGGTCAGTGTGGTGCCTGGGACTTCAATCCAGATCTCTCAATTCCTTCTCAGCTTAAGTAGAAGCCAAATCTCACTTCTCGGGGCCTTCTTGCTTTCCTAAATTTTTATTTTCTATATCTGATCTTATATTTAGGAGGACATGGGGACAGAGCCAAGATTCAACATCAGTTTACAAGGTTACCTTCTTGTTTTGCTCAACAAATAGAGACGTCAGGAAGGTACACAAGCCTGGCACCAAGCAGCCCTGGGCGATGAATCCAAGCGTTAGTTCAGCAAAGCAGATGATGTTGTCGCCAGTGTTCCAGTTCCAGCTGGGGATCTTTGGCAGAAAGGCCTGTTTCAGGGTAGAAAGTAACAGAAACAGTCTCATGGACACAGAAAACAAGCTAGTAACAAGCTAGTGGCTATCAGTGGGTAAAGGGAGGGAATGACAAGACAGGGGCAGGGAATTCTCTTAACACCAACTGCTACGTATAAAGTAGATAAGCAACAAGGATATGCTGTACAGCAGAGTGAAATATAGCCATTATTCTGAAATAACTTTAAATGGAGTATAATCTATAAAAATACTGAATTACTACATCATTTCACAACAGATACAAATATTGAATATTGTACACCTGAAACCAATATGACATTTTACATCAACTGTACTTCAACAAAACAAAGTATTGCTGTCTATTCCTCCCTTTAGATTTCTTCACATTTGCTTCATAAATTTAGGTTCTCTTATGTTGGTGTCATAAATATTTACAAATGTTCTATCTTCTTGCTGGATTGACCCCTTTATCATATGTAATGCTCTTCTTTTAATCTGATTAGAGTCTTTGTTTTCAAGTCTATCTTGTCTGAAGACAGGTACAGCTTCTTCAGATTTATTCTGTTTCCCATTGGCACATAATATATTTTTCCATCCCCTCATTTTCAGTCTTGTGCGTGTCCTTATTTCTCCTTTTCATTAGTTTTTTTCCTGAGGTTTAATCTTGTTCTTTTCTTTGAAACATAGTCCTCTGTTTCTTCCTTTTATTTGACTCTCTGTGTTGGTTTCTATGCATCAGATAAAATAGCCATCTCTCCTAGTCCTGAACGAGTGGACTTGTGCAGTAGACGAATCTCATTGTTCAACCCTGCCCTAGCCCTTGGCTGTCTCTCAAACCTTTGTCCAACCTGCCTACTTATTTTAGTGGCTCTCAGTATTTAGGCTGTGTCAAGACCTGTCAGTGACCCGAATGGAAGGATCTGAGTCAGCATCTAAATTCAGGATGACCGGATTCCAGACCATCAGGCATCTTTTAAAGTATATAAACATAACTCTTGTCAAATTGACATTTTTATGTGATTAATAATCTTAATGAGATTCCCAGTTTCACCTACAACTGGCAAAAACCTTTTGTGTGCAGACCCACTAGAAAATAGTAAGTTCATATATTACTTAGAGGAGCTAAGGTTCATCTAGGTCTGTAGACCAAAATAGGAGGATACTGAACAGGGTATAATGTTGCAATACCTTGTTATGGGACTGAAGTATCTGTATGATGACCCTGGTGTTAGGGTAATAGTTCTTGATAGAGAGCACCCTACATAAACAACAAATAGTCTCATTAGTGATGTGCCATGTCTAACATCTTTGTAATATAATTCAGTTCAAAGTTAAACTGATGTGTGCATAAGTACAGGAAAAGCACATATTACAAAGTTCTTTGTTATGATCTTTACTAGCATACATGTGGAAGAATACTACGATTTTAGTGACTTAGCAAATTATATCTATGGTAAGGTCACCTCTTGGTATTAAGAGATTGTGGTCATCTGGGACCAATTCTTGAGGAGGAATTTTCATACATTGTAGCTTTCAAACTCAAACACATTAATTAAAAAAAAAAAAAGGGACCGAATTGCTATCTATTATTGAAGTAGCTCATAGACTGTCTAACACAACTTTCTCAAAACAACTTTTACAAAATAAGAAACTAAGATTCTTCTCATATTTACTGCATAGGGCAATTTTCTTAACTGTTCCTTGCTTTTTGTAGAGTCACCTTCAGCTATATACATTTATTTTGCTCTGAGGGCCAACAGATTATCTGGGTTAGGTACAATGGCATTGCCATCACAATGATCATTTAAATCTGTTACCACAAATTAAGCTCCTGCTCATGGATAGTTCAGTTCAGGATGGTAACACTATCCATAGCCATCTTGAAAATATGGCCAAAAGTCTAAAGTGCACCCTACTGAACCACACACAACCTTTCACTAAGACTCCTAGAAAAAACCCCAGTAAATAAAGTCTCTGAATAAGGTTCACAAATCACATGTGCTATCTTTATTTTTGAGATGATATTAGTGAGAAAGGCGCTATCTGAACAGTTTATCAGTTATCTGTATGTTTGCTTTTTAAATTTACATAGCTGTTATTCACATAGAACTCCAGGAAAGTAAGTGGGAAAGGACATCAACATACAGGAAACTCTATTTTGACTTCCTTTTCTCATACATCTGCTGTCTCTGGGGGCAAAAAATAAGGCAGAAACCTGGAATATGATGAATCCTCTGTGCTATGATAGATGACACGTGTTTAGTCCTATGTACTGGGCTTTATTTTAAAGGAGAGAAAATAAAGACCAGAATCTGAGCATATAAGACACAGTGCCGGCTTCTTACCTCATAATGTTTGAAGAGTCTTCAGCATGTAAATCACTGCACAGAGGGTTGGCTATGATCAGGCAGGCTTCTGCAGAGTCCACCTATTCTTCAAGACGAAACAGCAGTCACCTTGTTAATTGCACGGGCAATGCTCGCCTGTTCCCTTTCGGGGTTTTCTTAGGATTCTGTCACCTGGTGCATGCTCAGTCATCCAGTCGTGTCTGGACTCTTGGCAACCCCATGGGTGGTAGCCCTCAAGGTTCCTCTGTCCATGGAACTTCCCAGGCCAGAATAGCGGAGTAGGTGGCCCTGGAGTAGAAGATCCCTACTCCAGGGATCTTCCCGAACCCGGAACTGAACCTGCGTATCGCACATCTCCTGCATAGCAGGTAGATTCTTTATCACTGAGCCACCTTGACAGCTCATGGTTGTGTCATAGAATTCCAATGAGAGAGAGAGCGCACTTGAGAAGGACTGGTGATAAGGATACCTGAGAGAGGCACCTTAGATGGATCAGGGTCCCTGACACAGATGCAGATTGCTTTAAAATGGGAATAGTGCATAGTGATATTTTTCCTATCATCCAAAAACATCAATTTATGAGCAGTGATGAGCAATAAGACCTTTGAAGCAATTACATGAGCAATAAGACCTTTTAAGCAATTGCCTTTCAGTTTAGCAAAAAAAAAAAAAAAATACTGAAGAGGTTCTTATCCCAAGCTGCAGGAAGGAGAAAGATTATTTTGCCTGTGTCAGTTTTTGCTTCACTTCTTTGTGTTGACTCTGTAAATCTCTACTTTAAAAACTGAAGCTTTTGGTATATATGATTCTGTGAGACCTAAAACATGAAAGGATGCTGGCCTTGGCCTTAAATGAAAGATATCTAGAGGGTTTGTTTCTGTCTTAGTCTCAGCCTAAGTGGGATCTCTGCTGTCTTCATTCATGCCCTTTCTATGAAAGGACATATCAGTGTGTTTAGAAGTTGGTGAAAGCTGACAGACTCCTAGAAATCTGTCATCTGGTAAGAATCCTACTTGGATAGAAAGATCTAACACACTTCTGCTATCCACAACTTTTCCAGATCTATTAGAACAATAAAATAAAACTGTTGTAGTCAGAGATTTCAGTGAAATAAAAAATTAAAATGTAAATGTATGTAAACAGTGAGGTTGGCTTGGTATTTGTCAAGAAGGATTTGAAGGCCAATTGCTAACATGTCCTCTATGATCAGTTTTTCAAGTTGAAGAGGTCATATTTCCCCCAGTTAAGAGTCTGGAGTAATACCTTTGGGAAGAGCAACACATTGTTTTAATTGTTTTAGCTTAGGGAAACGACAAGGAGGAAAAGAACTAGATCTTACCGCAACTCGCCTCAGATCCTCCCACTTCAGTGCAGACCCAGAAATGAAGGTTGTATAGGCCATGTGGCGCTTAAATATGGTTTCCAATTCCAACGAAGGAAGGACCCTGGACAAAGGATGCCGTGCCAGAGATGGAAAAAGAAGAGTGGCTTCAGTTTAGAGACTGTTATATTATTAGTGCATTTAATAAAAACCCTAATACTCTTGGAAAATATACATCTTCCATTACTAATCCCCATGCTCAGGTGATGTTGATACCATTAGCTTAATTCTAGGAATGGGTCTGGAGCTCAGGTACATCAGTCATAGTGATGTGAAACGGTACAAATTGGATTAATAATAATAATAAAAAAGAATTACTATGAACAAGGAAGTTCAGGATCAAATGAGAATATTTCAATTATTCAAAAAGACATAGCATTTTAAAACAATTAAATAAAATAGTTTCTAAATATGTAAACATTGGCAACCCACTCCAGTGTTCTTGCCTGGAGAATCCCAGGGATGGGGGAGCCTGGTGGGCTGCCATCTCTGGGGTCGCACGGAGTCAGACACGACTGAAGTGACTTAGCAGCAGCAGCAGAAGAGACAAATAGATGGATCTGCCACTGCAATAAAATATCTCAATGCATCTCTCTCAATTATTGACAGATCAAAGGGGAAAATGATAATCAAGTTTGATATTTATAAATTCTGCAAACAACTTTAGAACATTTTTCATTTTTATTGAGGCAAAATTGACAATTAAAATTGTAAAATATTTAGTGAATCAGTCTGCATTGTGGGAGACCTGAGTTCAATCCCTGGGTTGGGAAGATCCCCCGAAGATGGGAAAGGGTACCCACTCCAGTATTCTGGCCTGGAGAATTCCATGGACTGTATAGCCTGTGGGGTCACAAAGAGTCAGATACAACTGAGCAACTTTCACTTTTTCACTTTAGTGTTTGACATGATTTGATAGATGTATATACTGTGAAAGACTCCTCCCACTGAGTTAATTAACACATCCATCACACCTCACACATTTACCTTTTGTGGGGGTGATGACATTGTAAATTCTACTCTCTTAGCAAATTTCAATTATATAATAGTGTTATCAACTATGGTCACCATGTTTTATGTTAGATCCTCAGATTTTATTCATCTTAAAAAAGAAAGTCTGTACCCTTTTACCAAATCTTTCCCTGTTTCTCCCAGTTCCCAACCCTTGGCAAACCATCTCTCCACTTTGTTTATGGAAGAGTGACTTTTTTTTTAGATTTCAGATGTAAGTGATAACATGTTCTAATTTAACAATATGGATGAATGGAAGATTAATATACAAAAGTCAATTTGCTTTTTTATACCAAAAGCAAACAACTAGAAAATACAATTAATGAGACACTGTTTCCAATAGTATCAGAAAATATTAAATACCTATAAAATATGACATATAAATTTATTACAATATAAATATGTAAAATTATATAATATATAATAAACATCAGCAAGCTAGGAGATTTTGCAATATTATTAAGAAACACTAATTGAGAACTACATAAATAGATAACCATAAGTTATCTGAGAGTTAGAGTTAGAAATAGAAGTCAGAGTTAGAAATTGTAACACAAAGAAGTAAATTTTGAATTAAAAGTTCAATGAGATTCTCATCAATTTCTGCAGTTTTTCATAGTTCATGATAAAATGATTATAAAAATTATATGGAAGATAAAAGGCCAAAAAGAGCTTGTCAATTACTGAATAAAGATAAGCAAGGAGGAAAAATTTGCCCTAAGATATACAAGGACTAATTATGAACCTTAGAAATTAAAAAAGTATAGTATTAATGCAGTGACAGGTAAACTGATTTTTAAAAAAAACAAAAACAGAAGAGATCTATTCATACTGACAGCATGTCAGATCAGTGAGAGGAAAAGGATTTATTCAAAAACTAGCATTGATAAAATTGGTGTCTATGGAAAAAGATGAAATTTTATTCATGTGTCATGTCACACAAAAACCAAATTCCAGTAGAATTAGGAATTTAAAACAAAAAAATCAAAACTTCTTTACAGGAAATGCAGTTAATTATCTTATTTAAAGGGACTTCCTTGGTGGTCCAATGGCTAAAACTCTGAGGTCCTGATGCAGGAGGCCTGGGTTTAATCCCTGGTCAGGGAACTAGATCCTATATGTGGCAACTAAGAGCTCACATGCTGCAACTAAAAAGACCCCTAATGTTGCAGCTAAGATCTGGTACAGCCAAATAAATAAATAAAAATAAATATTTAAAAAATCTTTTATTTATTTTGTTTTTATTTATTTTTATTTATCTATTTTTTAAATATAAATTTATTTATTTTAATTGGAGGTTAATTACTTTACAATATTGTATTGGTTTTGCCAAACATCAACATGAATCCGCCACAGGTACTGGGATAGGGAAAAATTCTAAGCAAAACCTAAAAAGTTTTTAAATATAGTTGAAAATATTGAAAATATCAACTATAACATTAAAACCTTTTGAACCTATCAAAAGACATCTAATACTCTGAGAAAAGACAAGTTACAAACTAGAAGAATATAGCTACAGTTCACATCATTGATGAAAATAGCATCAGAATATTTTAAGCTCTCCTAGAAATTAAGTAAGAAAACCCCCACCAACAATCCAGTAAGAAAATGGGCAAAATGCATGGATAGGCATTTCACAGAAAGATGAAATACGTATGGGTAATGAACATGAAGAGAAACTACACTCTTTGTGATAAGGGGCATGTAAATCAAAACCACAATGAGATTCCATTTTACACTGATTGCATTGCAAAGATGAAAAAGTATGACCATGTCAACTGTTAGAAAAAAGCACAGATGTTTAGATACACAAAGTCCCTTACACATTGCCAATAAGTTTCAAAAATGGTGTAAACACTTGGCAAAACATGGTATTATTTCCTAAAATGAACATTCACATTTTTTTATACCATTAAACCACCACCGCTCCTCCCCCCACACACATAGACACTCTTGCACAGGTCCACCAAGAGCCATATACAGGCCATGTTAATAACAAAACTACTTCCAACAGAAAAATCTAGAAACAACTCAAATCACACCAAGAGTGCATAAATAAAGTTCACTCTGTCAATGAAATCACATAACAATGAAAAAAAATGTAAAAGCGTTACTTGCTCAGTCATGTCCAACTTTTTGCAACCCTATGGACTAGAGCCCTCTAGGCTCCTCCTCCTCTGTCCATGGAATTCTCTAGGCAAGAATACTGGAGTGGGTAGCCATTCCCTTCTCCAAACACCGATTAACTATAGCAACACTCAGAAATACGAGTGTATCTTAGAAATATAAAATAAGGAGAGTCTAAGTACTACAATATTCCATTGGTGAGATCCTCCTTCGGCAAAGGAGAACATTTTAAAGAGTATATACAAATGTAATAAAACTACAGGAGAGATAAAGAATGATAATAATGATGGACAAAAACTGAGAGCAGGATGAAATGTGGGAAAGACCATATAGTTAGATATCGATTGTGTCCTAAATTTTGTCTTGATGGTGACTTCATACATGCTGTGCTGGGTTAAGTCGTTTCAGTTGTGGCAACTCTTTGCAACCCTATGGACTGTAGCCTGCCAGGCTTCTCTATTCATGGGGATTCTCCAGGCAAGAATACTGGAGTGAGTTGCCATGCCCTCCTCCATGGGATCTTTCCGACCCAGCATTGAACCCACACCTCTTATGTCTCCTGCATTGGCAGGGGGGTTCTTTACCACTAGCGCCACCTGGGAAGCCTGGTGAGTTCATGAACTGGGGCTTAGAACATTTTTAAAATGAACTAATCAGAAAAATAAATAACCAAAATGTGCTTATGTATAAGTCAGTTACTAAGGTTGTTGTAAGAATTATGATAAATCCAATTCCAATTTCTCAACACCAAGAAAGAAAACTAAGCCTGATCATGTCATCCCTCTGCTCAAAATCACCAAGAATTCAGAACTGACTTGGAGAAAAGGCAACTTCCTTAAAGCCAAATCCTTACGATAGACTATATAACACTTTTATTATCTGGCCCACTACCAACTGCAATATTTTGAAAATCTCTGAGTAAAAGAGAATTATCAATCCTCTTGACTAAAACTTCCTTTGTTCCCTTAAAACATATGTGGACAAGTGAGAGCTTTGCATATTTCCATATATTAAATATCACTAGAGCTGGAATTTCTGTTTCCAGTAAATTAGGTAACTTCAGCCAGTGTTCTACTAAGGATATATAAAAATACTAGATGAAATATGGAAACATCTCCTAATAAATCATAAGAGATAAAACCAGACCATGAATAATTACCAGGCCAAAACTGAGAACAAATCAAGGTCTTAGAGGTTAAGTCTGGTTTTGTTTTTCTTTTTTATTCCCCCTGCAAGCACTGAGTAATTCAGAAGAAGCACTGACCAAAATGAGCTAACATATTTAGCTGATTCATTTTTCTGTAAAGTAGAAACTAACACAACATTGTAAAGCAACTATACACCAATAAAATTAATTTTAAAAATTCCTATAAGATTGAAAAATAATAAATAAGTAAAATAAACATGTGAAACATGCTATCACCATGCTAAAGGTCAGCTGGTGGTATCACAGGGCAAAGTGTCCAAAAAAACCCCAGCTCTGCTGATACACAAAATGAAGAGTTTGATAACTCCTCCAAATTTTAACCTGGCATAACTGAAGTATGGAGACATAGAAGTGTAAAACTGGATAAACTAGTTTTCAGATAGACTTCCATTCTTAGTTTGTCACCTGCATGGTACAAAGAACCTAAGCCTTGAACTTGGATTTATGTGGTCTTGAGGCAGAAGTGCCCCATTTTTCTTGGAAGAAATAAAGACATATCCTTTCTGTAAGAATGTAATATTTTTCTAGGCCACAAGTTATCTACATATATATTTTTAAGATGAGAGTCAGCACATAATCTATGATAAGAAAGCACACAAAGAAAACAAGATACTGTGTGTAACATCCAGTACAGATAACTGACAATAAAAACCAAAGACTTATTGTCAAATACACATTATTGATACTGTGTATAAAATAGGTAACTAGTAAGAACATACTATATAGCACAGGGGACACTACTAAAGGCACTGTGGTGATCTGAACAGGAAGGAAGCCCAAAGGAAGGGGAAACACATAGATATGTAGCTGATTCATTTTGCTGTAAATTAGAAACTAACACTTCTTGCCTGGCAAGTCCCATGGATGGAGGAGCCTGGTAGGCTGCAGTCCATGGGGTCGCTAGGAGTCAGACGTGACTGAGCGACTTCCCTTTCACTTTTCACTTTCATGCGTTGGAGAAGGAAATGGCAACCCACTCCAGTGTTCTTGCCTGGAGAATCCCAGGGAAGGGGGAACCTGGTGGGCTTCTGTCTCTGGGGTCGCACAGAGTCAGACACGACTGAAGTGACTTAGCAGCAGCAGCAGCAGCAGAAACTAACACAGCATTGTAAAGCAACTATATGCCAATAAAATCAATTTAAAATATTCCTATAAGATTGAACAATAATAAATAAAATAAACATGTGAAACATGCTATCACCATGTTAAGGTCAGCTGGGAAAAAAAAAACAAAGACTCTAGGCATTGAATTACTAGTCACAAATTACAACATAATTATATTTATTTTATTGAAACAAATGATAAGCCTGGGAACACAAGAATCTAAAAACAGAATATCTGAAACAGAACCAAATATAAACTCTAGAAAACTAAAAAATAAAATAACGGAAATGAAAAACTCAGTGAGTGAGTTTGTAAACAGATTAAACACAAAGAGAGAAGTACTAAACTGGAAGGTAGGTCAGAATAAATTATCCAGAATGTAATATCGGGATACAAAAAAGAAGGGAAATATAAAAAAGAAGATAAGAAATATATTTGGTACAGTAAAGAAAAGGGACTAATACACTTATAATTGAATCCCCAGAAAAGGAGGATGAAGAGCATAGTGACAAGGGCAATATTTGAAGAAATAATTGAGAATCTTCTAAAAATGGTGGAAAACACTGATCCAGAGACTCAGAAAGATTCATGAATACCAAGCACAATCAGTTCAGTTCAGTCACTCAGTCGTGTCTGACTCTTTGCAACCCCATGGAGTGCAGCACGCCAGGCCTCCCTGTCCATCACCAACTCCTGGAGTTTACTCAAACTCATGTCCAAGCACAATAAATTATCAGAAATTCAAATCTACACACATCATAGTCAAAGTATAACACATTTTCATATTAAGTACTACACAAATCTTTTTTGAATCTACCTCCAATGCAGGAGACCCCGATTTGATATCTGTGTCAGGAATACCCCCTGGAGAAGGGATAGACTACCCACTCTAGTACTCTTGGGCTTTTCTTGTGGCTCAGCTGGTAAAGAATCTGCCTACAATGCGGGAGACCTGGGTTTGATCCCTGGATTGGGAAGATCCCCTGGAGAAGGAAAAATAGGTAAACTGACAGTTCTATTACAGGAAGATTTAGCACCCTGCAATTTTACTACCCACTCCAGTATTTTTGCCTGGAGAATTCCACAGACAGAGGAGCCTGATAGGCTATAGTCCATGGGGTTGCAAAGAGTTGGTCACAACTGAGCAACTTTCACTTTTACTATGATCTTTTAAGAAGATAATTCATTAAAGATCATTGAACAGACTTCTTAATAGCAATAACAAAACCAGGAAATCAACAGAATAATACTTCATGGTTCTTCAGGACAAAAGGTTTTGGCTTAGAACCCTATATTCATAAAATCATCTTTCAAGAATGAGAACAAATTCAAGATGTTTTTACATTTAAATAAAAGATCTGTATTTAATTCAGGATAAAAATGGGGGAAAAAAGCATAATGGAAACCAGTATGAAGAAGAATATATATCAGTTCAGTTCAGTCGCTCAGTCATGTCCGACTCTTTGCGACCCCATGAATTGCAGCACGCCAGGCCTCTCTGTCTATCACCAACTCCCGGAGTTCACTCAGACTCACGTCCATCGAGTCAGTGATGCCATCCAGCCATCTCATCCTCTGTCATCCCCTTCTCCTCCTGCCCCCAGTCCCTCCAAGCATCAGAGTCTTTTCCAATGAGTCAACCCTTCTCATGAGGTGGCCAAAGTACTGGAGTTTCAGCTTTAGCATCATTCCTTCCAAAGAAATCCCAGGGTTGATCTCCTTCAGAATGGACTGCTTGGATCTCCTTGCAGTCCAAGGGACTCTCAAGAGTCTTCTCCAACACCACAGTTCAAAAGCATCAATTCTTCGGTGCTCAGCCTTCTTCACAGTCCAACTCTCACATCCATACATGACCACAGGAAAAATACATATAACTGAATTACCTTGCTGTACACCAGAAACTAATACAATGCTATCAATCAACTACAGTCCAATTTTTTTTTTTAAAAAGGGCAGGATAACAGTCATTTCATAAGAAGGAATCCAAATGGCTTATACATTTGAATATATTCTTGACCTTATTACTAACCAGAAAAATGAGATGAAAAACCACAGTATGTTGATGTATGGCAAAACCAAAACCAATACAATATTGTAAAGTAAAATAATAATAATAATAATAAATAAATGATAAATGGTTAAAATAAATAAATAAATAAAAGAAAAACCACAATATGAGACACTGTCTTATAAAATGCTATTCTGAAGAATGAATGGCTCAAACAATGTATCTAAGTGTCAGGTAGGGTGGGAAGTTACATTTTAACTGGTAGTAAGGCTACAGGGCAACAGACACACTCAGGGCTGCTGGTGGAAGTGCAGATACGACAGCAAAAACATTCTGGACGACTGACAGTTCTATTACAGGAAGATTTAGCACCCTGCAATTTTACTCCTGGGGACCAGGGCACATATACAAGAACTTTCAAAGCAACATTCTTCATAATAGCCGAAATTGAGGAGAAATGTCAACCAACAGTAGAACGGATTAAGAAAAATTGTGGTGTATTCATATAATGGAATGCTTTACCGCACGGCAATGAAAATGAATAGGTACCGCTATACCCAGCTGCAACAAGGATGGATCTCACAAATGCAATATTGAGGTAAATCAATCTGTATCCCATTTATGTGAGTTTAAAAACAGGAAAAATGTCAGGAGATAGGAATTAATAAATGTAAGACATCAAGTCAAAATCATAATTACCTCTAGGAGCTAAAGATGGGGCAACAGTTGGGGAGGGTTTTGCTGGAAAGCTGGCAATAGAATATATCTTGATTTTGGTGATGGTTACATGGATTTTGCTTCACAATAATTCATTTTAATGTACACTGTAATTCTGTGTAATTTTCTGAGTTATAATTTAGGATAAAGAGTTTTAAACATGGTACTTAATTATTATCTATGCTCCAATGACTCATGCACAACTCTTCGGACTTTTTCACTTAACTTTTACTCTTATGAGATTATTTAATCTTGAAAAAATTAGAAAATATTTATTGCTACACATGTGATGTAGATATTGGAAAATATTTAATGATACACATATGAAAATGAGGTGACCACTACATACTGAAAAAAAAAACAAATTTGAGAAAATGTACTGTTATCATAAAACCAACATTTATTAGCCATAATGATATACTCATTACTGCTGTAATTACAAATTAGAAGATAACTCTGTTGGAACAAGTGAAGGAGACAAAGCGGTGTAGAGGACTGAATAATGTTCATCTGAAAAATATCAGGTCATGAATAAATACTGTGTACAGCTAAGGAGTCCAAAGAGTGATAAAACATAAATTTAAACTTAAAAGAAATATTAAATCTGAAAGAGCTTAATTATCTCTGAGCAGTAAGGCTGGAAAAAACTGTAAGGGGTTGGTTAAATATTTGGTAGTAAGCATTGAAGTTCCAATATAATGGTCAGCTGACTCGTTGGAAAAGGCCTTGATGCTGGGGAAGACTGATGGTGAAAGGAAATGGGGGCAACAGAGGGTGAGATGGTTAGACAGCAGCACCAGTGCAGGGACATGAGTTTGAGCAAACTCAGGGAGATAGTGAAGGACAGGAAGCCTGCTGTGCTGCAGTTCGTGGGGATGCAAAGAGTCGAACACGACTTAACAACTGAACAACAGCATTTTGCTATTGCTGTGCATGTTCATATGCTGCCTTCTGGAGCAGTACTATCTTCTGGATTCCTACATGGATCTGCTCCACCCCCCAGTGATTGTTGAATTAGGTGTCTCTTACATGTGATGACGATGTGCCTGTGTGTACATGATTTTACATGTGACGACAATGTGCCTGTGTGTACATGATTTTACATGTGATGATGATGTGCCTGTGTGTACATGATTTTATGTGTGATGATGATGTGCCTGTGTGTACACGGTTTTCATTTATCCTGATCAGCATTACGGTACCTTTCCAATCTGATAATTGATATCATTTTTTGGTTCTAGGAAGTTTTTACTTTCTCATTTAATTGTGAAAAATTGCACATATACAAAGTGCATAGGATGTATGCATTCAATACAAAGAATAACAAATCAATATTTATGTTTGACTGAGCTCAGCTGGGTAAGTCTGCTCCATGTGGGTTCATTGGAGTCAAGTACGTGACTGTGTTTAACTGAGAACCCTAGTGGGAAGAATTTCTGAAAAAAAGTATCACTTACATGTCCATTAGAGCTGAAATCTGTGGCTCAGATGATAGAGAATCTGCCTGTAATGCAGAAGACCTGGGTTTGATCCTTGGGTCAGGAAGATCCTCTGGAGAAGGGAATAGCAACCCACTCCAGGATTCTTGCCCAGAGAATTCCCATGGGGTCACAAAGAGTTGGATACAACTGAGCAGCTAATAAACATACACACACACACACACACACACACACACACACACCCCACGTCCATTCCCTCAGCTGGACTTCTGGAGGAGCTGGCAGCTGGATGGCCCTCATTCCCCTCAGAGCAGCTGAACTTCTTACATAGTGTTCCAGAGCATCAAAATACTGAGTGCAGAAGCGCCCAGGCTTCTTATGGGTTGGCTCTTTAACTGGCTTGGTCATTTACATATATTTCACAGATTAAAATGAGTCAGAAGTCCAGCTCAGATCAAGAGAAAGGAGAATAGAAGACTCCATTCTTGATGGGAGGAAGAGAATGTGTGTAAACAGCTGGGAGGTATTTCTGGTAGTTATTTAAAAAAATTAAAAAAAACTACCACTGTTTTCCCTCTGCTACATTCTCTTTATCAAGTTAAGTCAAAGGCCAGCCCAGATTCACTGAGAGAAGCAGTATGAATGTACAGTAAGGAAAGGCAATGTGAACTTTGGCATCAAAGGAAAGTCTACCAGAATCACAGTCTGTGATAATCACTTTAAAGCAAACAAATGGAGTGATGAGATAGGAGGATTCCAACAGGCTAACTCAGACAGTTTGGCCAGAGAAGGACTCTGAGTGCTGGGGGATGGAAATAAATCATTCACATCCAGTAGGAGGGCTTCTGAGCAAAAAGAACAGATCAATAAAGTAGCCTTTACAGAAGTTCAAGAGAGACAAGATAGGAACTTTTAACAGGGTTGTGATAGAGGAGCCTGGTGGGTCGAAGAGTTGGACGTGACTGAGTAACTAGCACTTTCACCTTCAGGGCAGATGAAATGATAGAAACAGAATTAGGGCAGATACACAGGGTCTGAGGAAGAAAGGAATGTCCAAGACTACGCTTAGTTTTCTGTTTTAAGAATGTCCAAGACTACATTTAGTTTTCTGTTTTAAGGACTGGTATTGATGAGATGTCACTTGCTGAGATAATAAATGCTATTTGCTTTCTTTTTTATTGTTAATTTGCCTTGTGAGGTGGAAAAGCTGGACTTGAGATCAAGAATTTACCTTTGAAAATGCTGAGTCTGACGGGTCTTTGAAACACCGGGATGGAAATATCCACTAACCTACTAGTTGTGTGACTATGAAGTCACAAAGAATGCCCAGTGGGGATATCAATTTTGGAGTCCTCAGAAAGTGAAGTGAAAGTCGCTCAGTCATGTCCGACTCTTTGCAACCCCATGGACTATACAGTCCATGGAACTCTCCAGGCCAGAATACTGGAGTGGGTAGCCATTCCCTTCTCCAGGGGATCTTCCCAACCAGGGATTGAACCAGGGTCTCCTGCATTGTAGGCAGATTCTTTACCAGCTGAGCCACAAGAAAAGCCCAAGAATACTGGAGTGGGTAGCCTATCCCTTCTCCAGTGGATCTTCCCGACCCAGGAATTGAACCAGGGTCCCCTGCATTGCAGGCAGATTCTTTACCAACTGAGCTATGAAGGGGAGTCTTCAGAATGTAGATATAATTGACAGAAGTCTGGACAAGCCACTCCCAATGTTTGTGCCATTTAAGACATTTCAATCATTATCTTGACAAGTACCTACAATAACCTACATTATTCTATGAAAATACAGCAGTGGATAAAAGATGTAACTTTCCATACATTTAATGATTTTCTCTCTGTCTCAACTGGATTACAATTATTAGCCTTTTATCACTGGTTTTAACACTCGGGTCTTTTGTTTGTTCACTATCTTTTAAATAAGGGTCCTAGCAATGCAAAATTACTGAAAAGAGAGGCATGACAATGATTCTGAAGCAGAACTCTTGGCTGTCTATCCACAGCACCATAAAGGAATGCAGAAGGCTTAATGGTCATCTCATAACCGAGAGTTCAAGGTAACGGTGGGTTAAAGGTGTCATAATGTAGAGAGTACAGTGTTCAACTACGAAAGGCATGAAGAAGGCTGAGGTGACCCCACCTGCAATCGTGGATAGGACGGAAATGTCATCTCATAGCTGCCTGACTTTAGTGAGCGATGTCTGGATAGTGGATTGACAATTTAGAAAAATAAAGAAGTTAGTTCGCTACACACTCATGTGTGTGCGTGCTCAGCTGTGTCTGAATCTTTGCAACCCCTTGGACTGTAGCAGACCAGATTCCTCTGCCTCCCGGATTTACCAGGCAAGAATACTGGAGCAGGTTGCCATTTCTTTCTCCATGGGGTCTTTCCAGCCCAGGGATCGAATCATGTCACTCACATTTCCTGTACTGGTAGCTGGATTTTTTTTTTTTTAATCACTGAGCCCTTCCTACACATTACACAAAGCCAATTCCAGAGAGCTTAAATACAAAATATTTCAATATAAAAACCTAAAAATGTTAAGAAATAGTAGCTTAATTTTAGAACAGACAGATCTAAGAACATCAGAAAGGCAAGAAGTCAAAAGGGAAAGAGTTGCTAGATTGGAGTCTGTGTAACTTGAATGCTTCTTTATTAAGATAAAAGCACACACAAAAATTAGAAGACAAAAGGGGAGGGAAATGTATAACATATGACACAAAGAAGCTAATATAAAAGTATACTAAGTGCTTAAAAGTCAGTAAAGTAACAGACAACCCTCCTTACATAAAAGAAATGAAGAAAATTCCAAAATAATCAGCAAATCATCAAAACACAAAAGTTGCTCAATCTCATTAGGAACCAAAATTGTAAATACAGAACAATTAGAAACGATTTTGCCTACTTAAAACTCTTTTTGTGTTAAAGAGGCACTTCCCAGTGTTTTACACAATATTTGACTTGGACTCTGGTCATAAAAAGATAAACCACATAGAACAAACACATCTCATCAGACAATGCCTTCTGCATCTAGCTGAGCTCTGCATTTGCAATTCTGAGAACTGACAGAATAATAATCATGAATTGCACCAGACTAGCACACAAAATTATGGTTATACATAATAATACGTGTTATTGTTGTTGTTATTTAGTCACTAAGTTGCTTCTGACTCTGTGTGACCCCACAGACTGCACCACTCCAGGCTCCTCTGTCCTCCACTCTCTCCTGGAGTTTGCTCAAATTCATATCCATTGAGTTGGGGATGCTATCTAACCACCTCATCCTTTGGTGCTCCCTTCTCCTTTTGCCTTCAGCTTTTTGCAGCATCAGTCTTTTTCAATCACTTAAATAATATTAGAACCTGTACAGAAAAAAATCTGGCAAGATATAGTCCAGAATAATATTTTCATAGGTTAACTCTGGTCATGAACTGCTTTGTCGTTACTTTTTGCTGATTAATTACTTCCTACTTTTAAAGATCAATGGTGGAAGGGCAATTTTCTTCCATTAAAAATATCTGCACATATTTTAAGTATCCCCTGCTCATGGGCCATACAGATATACTTACTCTCCCAGGAAAACAATCTCAGTGTTGATCTCCCCTGCTTTGTGGCGGAGAAAGTTCCTCAGGAAAGCCATCACACTGTCCACAGTGATGTTTCCACACACCACGATGAACCTAGAGAGTGAGAGCAAGGTGTGGCAGGTCATCCCAGGAACAGTAGCATCTTCCAGTCTAGATTTAGAGATGGACTCTTAGCTTAGACAGCATGTTAAAAAGCAGAGACATTACTTTGCCAACAAAGGTTCGTCTAGTCAAAGTTATGGTTTTTCCACTGGTCATGTATGGATGTGAGAGTTGGACTATAAAGAAAGCTGAGCACCAAAGAAATGATGCTTTTGAACTGTGGTGTTGGGGGAGACTGTTGAGAGTCCCTTGGACTGCCAGGAGATCCAACCAGTCCATCCTAAAGGAAATAGTCCTGAATATTCATTGGAAGGAATGATGTTGAAGCTGAAACTCTAATACTTTGGCCACCTGATGTGAAGAACTGACTCACTGGAAAAGACCCTGATGCTGGGAAAGATTGACGGCAGGAGGAGAAGGGGATGACAGAGGATGAGATGGCTGGATAGCATCACTGACTCAATGGACATGAATTTGAGTAAACTCCAGGAGTTGGTGATAGACAGGGAGGCCTGGCATGATGTGGTCCGTGGGGTTGCAGAGAGTCTGACATGACTGAGCGATTGAACTGAACTGAACTTAGCTTAAATTTAGTTTTAAATAAAGCTGGTATATGTTCCACCAAGATTTTAAATTTAAAAACACCAAGGACTGTATCTCTAATATACAAAAGCAGCCTCAGATTCTGTAGGGAATGATTCTACACTTTGAATTGCTCCTAACTTTTTAGGCATATGAGGACAACTATTGCAACCACTAGATTTTTCTTTCTTATTTACAACCTATGATGGACTTGCACGTGTGTTCATTATGCTTGATTTTCCACTCGACTCCTGATTGCCTAGTGTAGTCTTTTTTCACTGACGAACAACTGATCATTGGAAAGACTCACTGATTTTCCTACAGTCACATACTATGGTTGAGCAGCACCAGAATCCAGGTTATTTTGGTTTATCTTCTGTATCTAAAATTACCCTGCTACTGCTGCTGCTAAGTCGCTTCAGTCATGTCTGACTCTGTGCGACCCCATAGACGGCAGCCCACCAGGCTCCCCCGTCCCTGGGATTCTCCAGGCAAGAGCACTGGAGTGGGTTGCCATTTCCTTCTCCAATGCATGAAAGTGAAAAGTGAAAGGGAAGTCGCTCAGTCGTATCCGACTCTTTGCGACCCATGAACTGCAGCCCACCAGGCTCCTCTGTCCATGGGATTTTCCCAGCAAGAGAGCTGGAGTGGGGTGCCATCGCCTTCTCCACTAAAATTACCCAGTGCTCACAAAAAAAGTGAGTTCAGTGGAGAGACATCTCGGAGAGCCTCACAAATCTATTCATGTAACCTTTACAGTGAAAAAGAGCTGTCAGTTTCCTTAGGCTTAGTATACCTAAGGAAGCTATTCCACTCCACCCCTATTAATTATGTAAGAAAGCTGAAAGTCTAATTTTAGCCTCAAACTTAAATTTTTCAGACCTCACTGACTGACTTGGCATGTTTTATCCCTTTCTTTAGATGGACCAGGTCAGATTTTGGCTTATTTAGTTCCTTTCATTGTTTTCAATATTTGTTTTTCATTCATCTTGGCTTTTTATTTTCTCTCCCTACTCCTGAGTCAATCTTGGTTTTTATCCAACTGTGTTAAGACATCATTCCATAGGAGCTCATCTGCACGGTGCCTCTTTCCTCAACAGCAGGTAAGAATTGTTCCAAATTTAAGATCTCCAATTCATTATCTTGCTCTTGTTCAGTCTCTGTCATGTTCGACTCTCCATGACCTCGTGGACTGCAGCACGTCAGGCTTCCCTGTCCTTCACTGTCTCCCAGAGTTTGCTCAAACTCATATCCATGCAGTCAGTGATGCTATCTAACCATCTCATCCTCTGCCACCCACTTCTCTTCCTGCCTTCAATCTTTCCCAGCATCACAGTCTTTTCCAATGAGTCAGCACTTCACGTCAGGTAGCCAAAGTATTGGAGTTTCAGCTTCAGCATCAGTCCTTTCAATAAATATTCAAGGTTGATTTCCTTTAGGATTGACTGGTTTGACCTTCTTCTTAGGTGCCATGATGGCAATGGAGGAAACATACATGCACAGAGAAATCACGTAAAAGTAACTCTGACTCCACTTTGCTCTTGGTAACAAATAACTGTGGCGTGGACGGAACAGGTAAACTGTGAAGGACTGGAGAAAAGAAATTCCTCCTCACTCGAGCAAACCTCTTTCTGTCATGAGCCCCACAAGCTTTAGGGCAGTTTGGGCTGAGACAACTGAATTGAATTAATTGTTTTCAATTCAAACCATGACTTTAACTTGACCCACTATGTAAAATCAGTCACGAGTCAACCACATGATTAGAATGAATAAAAGCATTAGTAATGTGGTTTTATTCCTAAGAGAACAGTCATGATAAGGAATGTGCAAATACTGGCACAATCAACATTTGACACTGAATGACAACATATCTGTAATAATTTTAACTGATTTAATTTTCTTACGTGTCTCTAGATATGTGAATCAAGTGGCAAATATCATCTTCTCATGGTATCTACTCTAGCACAGCCCTCTATTAGTGAGTGAGGATCCTGCCCATATATCCACCTAGACCAGGCAATAGTGTTCAAAAAGAGACAGTGATCAGCAGAGTATGTCAAACTGCAGAAATTATATCCTAAAGCTACTTACTTCTTCCCTTTGACCACTTCATAGGAACTGGTATATTTCCTCTCGTTGGCTAGAAGTTCCACCATTTCAGGGACGTAGTTGGCGAAGAGTACCTAGAAATGATCAGCAAATAAAACCTTAGGTCTCACTATGTCCAAGGATACTCCAAAATTCCAAGATGACAAAGGAGAAAGAAGGTCCATAAAATACTCTTTCTTATAACAAAGACATGACTATGAACTGTGCATTTAAAAGCACAGTTTAAAATTTAAAGAAATTTCTTCCTTTACTTCAGGCTTTGGATTTGGTGAAAATTCAACAGAATGCATTTCAACCTTCAAAAAGATGAAAGCAAAGACAAGCAGTAAGACAACCTCCCCATCCGTTTGGTCCTGCCTTCACTTCTAACGGCCCTTCTGATTCTTTCATTTGATCCTATTTGGGGCTTTGGAGGGAAAAAAAAGCCCATGGGACAGAGTGGAACCCCACTAAGGGGAAATGATAGAAACGAGGGGATGTAACAATTATGTGGACAGCGGGATGTCAGAGAAGTAGACTGGACTGGATGGGAGGGGAGTTTGGGGGAGAAAGGGTACATGTATATGTATGGCTGAGTCCCTCTGTGGTCTGCCTAAAACTATCACAACACTGTTAATCGGTTATACTCCAATACAAAATAAAAAGGTAAAAAAAGAAAGGTAGAATGGAGAACTCTGGGATGGTCTTTAAAGAATTGAAATTAAAGTCACTGAAAAAGGAGGCTTCCTTTGTCCTGGACACACTCCTGAACCAAGCACAGATGTTCCCTTATCTGTAGTAAAATGTTGGTGTGGAGAGAGCTTACTCATCTGAGCTGGAGAGAACACTACATCCAGCAAGTCCCCTTCCTCCTTGGAAGAAAAACTTTAATCTGATGGGCAAAAGATGAAGGAAGATGAGGTTGCTCAGATCAGTGTAGAGGCTGATTAGGAAGGTCTGCTCTCCTTTGTCTACTACCTTCAACCCTGGCAATCAAGCAATTATGTCATGGGCTGAGGATGCAGTCTGAAAAGCATGGGATTCATTTATCTCTTCATTTTCATTTGACACCTGCTCTGAACAGTGCAACACTTGCTCTTAAACCTACATCACTTTATTTCTCCACATTAGCCAAATGTTTTGGGTATATGTAATGTAGTGATATTCAAAAGATATAGGAAATATTTTTCACCAAACTCCCGAAGGTGAAGACTATGATGAAAATCCGTCCTAGGGATGTCTTGGGTACCACATCTCCAAAACCCACAGTCGACATTGTTGCCATGATCAGGTAAATGGACTCAAAGAATGAAATGTTCTGTGAATTTCTCCCTTTGAGCCAAGGATCACCGGAGTTTTCCACCTGTCCAAAGAAAGAAGACTCAGGCAAGGTCTGTAAATTGACTCCAAGGGAAAGTTTATAAAGAAAAAGCAAAACACTGGATTTGTTTCACTTAATTCAATCCAAATGAAATAGTACATGATTCCCAGGTTGCTGTGAAGGGTGTGCAGATCGTGGGTAGTGATTGTGAAGTCGTGTGTCCCACCCAAATTTTTGCAGATTGTGGGTAATGATTGTGAAGTTGTGTTTCCCTTCCTTGTGATTATTGCTCAGATCTGAAGGGCTTGAACCCTGTAACTTGAACGGTGTAACTTGAACCCACGATGGGATGCTCTCTGGAGAAAATGGCTGACAACCTCTCTTTTCCTTTCCTGTGGGTACCTCATCCAACCGTGGAGCCATGGGACTCAGAGGCTGTCAGGCTGAGCACTTATTATTCATTCTCATTTTACAACAGGTCAGGCTCATCCTGCGGAAATGCACAGTTACCCAGGCACTTCATTTCAGGGAGCTTATGCACATGGATGCTGAACTTTCCAGATTATTTTTCCTCTCTCTCTGGAAAAATATTTTCAGTGATTAAAAAGTAACTCTGAAATAAGCAGCAAGGATACACTGTATAAAATGGGAGATGTAGCCAATGTTTTACAGTAACCATAAATGGAGCATAATCTTTAAAAATTGTGAATTACTATACCGAAGGCTTACCAGGCGGCACTAGCAGTAAAGAACCCACCTGCCAATGCAGGGGATATAAGAGGCATGGGTTCGATTCCTGGGAAGATCTTCAGGAGAGGGAAATGGCAACCCACTCTAGTATTCTTGCCTGGAGAATCCTATGGACAGAGGAGCCTGGGGTTGGATATGACTGTAAATGGTAAATAATCTTTAAAAATTGTGAATCACTATATTGTACACCTGTGAATTATATAATATTGTATGGAAACTATACTTCAATTAAAAAAAGAAACTCTGATAAATATTTCCTCTGATTTTCCCAATTAGTCTTCACCTTTTTTGGCCACACACATGCAGGATCTTAGTTCCGTATGTCTTCACGTTTTAAGGAAACTAAGTTTATCAGATTTTTTTTTTTACATTAAACAAAAAGAGTAAGTGAGGCAATGGCATTTGTGCTGTCTTTTCAGTCAACTCTTTGAGACCCCAGGCTCTTCTGTCCATGGGACTCTCCTAGCAAGGATACTGGAGTGGATTGCCATTTCCTTCTCCAGGAGACCTTCCCAGGGATCAAACCCTCATCTCTTAGGCCTCCTATATTGGCAGGTGGGTTCTTTACCACTAGCATCATCTGGGAAGCTTTGTGGTATGTACAGGGTGTAGCTAATCAACTAGGACTGTGGTGGCCCTTCAGAGAGCAGGTTGCCAAAAACTTGTGTTTTTGCAAAGAACCCAAAAATCTGGGTTTTTAATGTGACTTCCTTTTAAAAAGGTTAGCAACATGCATATTATCATATGTGAAACAGATCGCCAGTCAAGGTTTGATGCATGAGACAGGGTGCTCGGGGCTGGTGCACTGGGATGACCCTGAGGGATGGGATGGGGAGGGAGGTGGGAACGGGGTTCAGGATGGGGGACACGTGTTCACCCATGGCTGATTCATGTCAGTGTACGGCAAAAACCACTACAATAGTGTAAAGTAATTGACCTCCAATTAAATCAATACATTAAAAAAATGAAAAGGTTAGCAACCAGTACAAAAATAGCAAACACAAAATGCAAACATGTTAGGGCCAATAAATAGGCCTGCAGGCCCCATTTAGCCTGGTAATTGCTACTGAAAGAAAAAACAAACAGAAACAAACACCTGTTACCATGGTTTCTCCTTTAGCATCCTCTTGACCTCTGTTCTGTGAGGGCCAACAGGTCTCTACAGGGAGACTGGTGACTGCTTCTCCCAGGGTGAACCCATGCCCTTGGGTTGACCTTCTAGATTTAGGAATCTACCTTTGCTACTGTGACATTTCTCAGGAAAAACCGTCTCCTGCCTGCAAGAGGAGGAAGGATGTGGCAGCCTTCATATTCCCTTTCTTCTTTAATTGATTTATAGGTGATTTATAATATTGTGTTCATTTTAGGTGTACATCACAGTGGTTCAGTGATCTTCTGATAATTTTTCATTATAGGTTATTACAAGATATTGACTATAACTCCCTGTGCTATAAAGTAAATATATAGATATATATAAATATATAAATCTGCTCAGTTGTGCCCAACTCGTTGTGACTCCATGGACGGTAGCCCACCAGGCTCCTCTGTCCGTGGGATTTCTCAGACAAGCATACTGGAGTGTGTTGCCATTTGTTCTCCAGGGGACCTTCCTGAACCACGGATTGAACCCACATCTCCTCATCCCCTGCGCTGGCAGGTGGGTTCTTTGCCACTAGCGCCTCCTGGGGAGCCCTATAAAGTAAATACTTCCTGCTTACCTATTTCGTGCATTGTAGTTTGTTTCTTGGAACACCAAACACATTTGGTGTTTGACATTTTCCTTGATGAACTGAACATGGCTAAGTTTCTTTTTTTTACTCATTTTTTCCTTTTTCTTGTTATTTTGAAATGGACTTTTGAGAGAAGAGCTCAAGTGGAAAAGACTTCTGCTCTGTTTTCTGTTTTGCTTTGCTTTTCTCAAAGGCCTTTGCAAGCTTTTAGCAGCCCACTTTACCTTCAGCATTTTCTAATGACCTCTCCTCAACTTTCCTGGAACAGTTAAGTCCAGGAGTTTCTTTCCTATTGCTGAAATCCATTTATTATGTTGCTGGTTACGTGAGATGAGAGCTAATCTTTCTTGTGGACAAAGGAGGCAGCTGTGTACACAGATTGACTCCAGGAGAACCAAGAAAGTCCCCAAACTCCCCTTTGCAACTCAGCAACTGCTCCCCCCACAACTCTCCAGCTTTTCTAAATACAAAATTCTCTCTGACCCTGTATTTCTTTATCTATTTATTTTTTATAATGATATTTATATCACTTATTACTACTTATTGGAGAAGTAAATGGCAACCCACTCCAGTATTCTTGCCTGGAGAATCCCATGGACAGAAGAGCCTGGCAGGCTCCATAGGGGAAAGTTAAGTCCATGGGGTCACAAAGAGTCAGACATGACTGAGGGACTAAATACACATTACTATTTATATTATTATATTATACATAAGTATACAATATGTGATTTATAATTTATAATACTCATTATAATTTATAATATCATTTATTATGTCTTTATTCTTTATTTCTTTATCTATTTCTCTGATCCTTTATTCTTTTTCAAGTTGCTGGAAACCCTATGATACAGTGATACATTTTACCTATTGCTTATACCTTAGATGAATGAGCGAATCGCCAGTCTATGTTCGATACAGGATACAGGATGCTTGGGGCTGGTGCATGGGGATGATCCAGAGAAATGATATGGGGGGGGTGGGAGGGGGGTTCAGGATTAGGAACTCATGTACACCCGTGGTGGATTCATGTCAATGTATGGGAAAACCAATACAGTATTGTAAAGTAAAATAAAGTAAAAATTAAAATTAAAAAAAATCCTTCTCTAAGAGCAGGTTTTGAGAGCTTGGAGAAGATGCATCAATACTGTGAGTGTAGGAGATACATGCTTGTGAGAAATACGGGGTGGAGAAAACCCACCCAAAGGAGGTAAAAAGACAGACCTCACACTGATCACAATGATGGAGACAGGAGCTCGGGAGGTTTGCCTCCATTCTTCACAGAAAAGACATGCATGCTCACCAGCCACATCAGGGGGTTGGATGAGACGCTCACCAGGTGAATGAATCCTGCAGCCGTGAACCAGGTGCTCAGAACGATGGATAACAGCTTGCAAAACTTCACTGAATTGCTAGGGGAAGAAAGAGTGTTGCTGGGCTCTGACAGGTTCCAGAACAATACAAATATCTCATCCTCTAAACTGCTGCTCCTCAGAGCTTGGTTCTGGACCAGGAGCAATGATACACCTTCCCTGGGAGCACTGTGGAAATGCAGAGTCCCAGGCCCTGCCTTGATCTCTGATCTGCAATATTCCCAGATCCCCTCTCCTTATGCATATACACCTTACAGCTGGAGAAGCACAGCCCCGTGACACACTCTTGTTCAAAACCCTTGATTGATTCTGGGGGATGATCCCTAGCCTGATATTATATTGACCAAAGGCAAAGGCCCAAGGAGCCAGAGAGTGGACCTGCAAAATGAAATTTTGAGTGGATCACAGAAATGAAGAAATGGATTAATGAAGAAATGAATTAAATGAAGAAATGGAAGTGGATTACAGAAATGAAGTTCCATATCGCTAAACTCACAAGAGGATCCTTGGAGGAAGAAGATCAAACAAGCTCCTGTCTCCTAAAGAAAGCCTCCGAGTTTAGCTGAAATCTCTGGGGTTCTCAGCAAGGCTGCCTGTCCCACAAGAACAGCCCTTTCTCCATAAAGCATCAACTCTTAGCAGTGAGACCCAGCTGACCAGAACTATTTGATGATGCTTCTAGTGAGAATGCAGGGTCATGGAGATGGTGTGTAAGTAATGTTAGACCAAAATTCTTACAGCTTTAATAGGACTGGCACTTAAATGTGCTGGGTTGGCAAAAAGGTTTGTTTGGAATTTTCCATAAGATGTTACAGAAAGACCCAAATGAACTTTTTGACCAACCCAATATTTGGATTCTTTTTTTTGTAACTGTAATTTTAATTTTGTGGAGACATTTAAACGGTCCTATTTCTCTAAGAATGAGTTCATTTCTGTTACTGGGCAGCTCTCAGGCTTGGAGAAACTATCTTATATTCCTAGACAGCTGTAGTGTATTTCATGACAATGAATGTGTAGAATTAAAATGTTTGATTTCTTTGGTGATTCACTGCTTATTTATTTAGTAAAATATTGTTTATCCTCCATGTGTTTGTGTTTTTTATATTTTTTTCCCTGTAATTGATTTCTAATCTCATAGTGTTGTGGTCAGAAAAAATGCCGGATATGATTTCAATTTTCTTAAATTTACTGAGGCTTGATTTGTAACCCAAGATGTGATCTACCCTGGAGAATGTTCTGTGTGCACTTGAGAAGAAAGTGTATTCTGCTGCTTTGGGATGGAATGCCCTATAAAGATTAAGTCTATCTGGTCTAATGCATCAGTCAAGGCTTGTGTTCTCTTATTAACTTTCCATCTAGATGATCTGTCCATTGGCATAAATGGGGTGTTAAAGTTCCCCACTATTATTGTGTTACTGTTGATTTCCCCTTTTATGGCTGTTAGCATTTGCCTTAAGTATTGATGTGCTTCTACGTTGAGTACATCAGTTCAGTTCACTTCAGTCGCTCAGTCGTGTCTGACTCTTTGCGACTCCATGAATCGCAGCACGCCAGGCCTCCCTGTCCATCACCATCTTCCAGAGTTCACTCAGACTCATGTCCATCGAGTCAGGGATGCCATCCAGCCATCTCATCCTCTGTCGTCCCCTTCTCCTCCTGCCCCCAATCCCTCCCAGCATCAGAGTTTTTTCCAATGAGTCAACTCTTCGCATGAGGTGGCCAAAGTACTGGAGCTTCAGCTTTAGCATCATTCCTTCCAAAGAAATCCCAGGGTTGGTCTCCTTCAGAATGGACTGGTTGGATCTCTTTGCAGTCCAAGAGACTCTCAAGAGTCTTCTCCAACACCACAGCTCAAAAGCATCAATTCTTCGGCGCTCAGCCTTCTTCACAGTCCAACTCTCACATCCATACATGACTACTGGAAAAACCATAGCCTTGACTAGACGGACCTTAGTCAGCAAAGTAATGTTTCTGCTTTTGAATATGCTATCTAGGTAGGTCATAACTTTTCTTCCAAGGAGTAAGCGTCTTTTAATTTCATGGCTGCAGTCACCATCTGCAGTGATTTTTGGAGCCCAGAAAAATGAAGTCTGACACTGTTTCCACTGTTTCCCCATCATTTCCCATGAAGTGATGGGACCAGATGTCATGATCTTCGTTTTCTGAATGTTGAGCTTTAAGCCAACTTTTTCGCTCTCCTCTTTCACTTTCATCAAGAGGCTTTTTAGCTCCTCTTCACTTTCTGCCATAAGGGTGGTGTCATCTGCATATCTGAGGTTATTGATATTTCTCCCAGCAATCTTGATTCCAGCTTGTGTTTCTTCCAGTCCAGTGTTTCTCATGACGTACTCTGCATAGAAGTTAAATAAGCAGAGTGACAATATACAGCCTTGACGTACTCCTTTCCCTATTTGGAACCAGTCTGTTGTTCCATGTCCAGTTCTAACTGTTGCTTCCTGACCTGCATACAGATTTCTCAAGAGGCAGGTTAGGTGCTCTGGTATTCCCATCTCTTTCAGAATTTTCCACAGTTTATTGTGATCCACACAGTCAAAGGCTTTGGCATAGTCAATAAAGCAGAAATAGATGTTTTTCTGGAATTCTCTTGCTTTTTCCATGATCCAGTGGATGTTGGCAATTTGATCTCTGGCTCCTCTGCCTTTTCTAAAACCAGCTTGAACATCCGGGAGTTCATGGTTCACGTATTGCTGAAGCCTGGCTTGGAGAATTTTGAGCATTACTTTACTAGCATGTGAGATGAGTGCAATTGTGCAGCAGTTTGAGCATTCTTTGGCATTGCCTTTCTTTGGGATTGGAATGAAAACTGATCTTTTCCAGTCCTGTGGCCACTGCTGAGTTTTCCAAACTTGCTGGCATATTGAATGCAGCACTTTCACAGCATCATCTTTCAGGATTTGAAATAGCTCAACTGGAATGCCATCACCTCCACCAGCTTTGTTCATAGTGATGCTTTCTAAGGCCCACTTGACTTCACATTCCAAGATGTCTGGCTCTAGATTAGTGCTCACATCATCATGATTATCTGGGTCATGAAGATCTTTTTTGTACAGTTCTTCTGTGTATTCTTGCCACCTCTTCTTAATATCTTCTGCTTCTGTTAGGTACAACTCATATTTTCTTGGATTGAACCTTTGATCATTATCTAGTCTGTGTCTCTTTGATTATTATGTAATCTTTGTCTCTTATAACAGTCATTATTTTAAAGTCTTTTGTGTCTGAATTGCTTTGATTAAGAAAAAAACTTGGGGGGAGGGGGAAGAGTTAAAGCCTAAATGAATGGACACATTGCAGGTCCAAGAAACAAAGAGGAAACAAACTCTTTAAGATGATTGCAAACTTGCAGCCAGTGTGTGAGGTTAATGCAATGGGGAGAAAAGTAAGCGAATGCTACCTTGGGGAGTGAGGGATTTCATGACGTTTGCACTGAAGTTTCTGATGGGAAATGAGCTGAGTTGAAGGTGCAGTTAACATTTGAATTTCCTAATCCAAACGAGTAAGGCATACTTGGGGCAGGGCTGGCATTTACCTGGTGCTGATGGCTCGCAGAATTTGCAGGATTTGAGGGAGTTCTAGTAGCCGCAATGCTCGTAAGAACCTCAAACCTATGGCAAAACCAATACAGAATTGTAAAGTAAAATAAAAAATAAATTAAAAAAAAAAAAAAACTAAGGAAAAAATAAAAAAAAAAAAAATAAAAGCAATCAGAAAAGAAAGCTGCAGTCTGAACTCCCCTACACCTAGGACTGTTCATGTTCTCTCTCTCCCTGAAATGCTCACATATATCACAGTGTCATCAGTTTAAGATCATGAGGACTAGTTCAAATCCTGATTCACTTAATGGCTATTGTCATCTAAAGCAACACCCTTAGCTCCTCTGGTTCCTCATCTGTAAAATGGGAATTATAATGATACCCACCTCAAAGTGCTGCTGAGAATTATCATTACTACAAAGCATGTAATAAGCACAACTCACATTTTACTCTGTTTAACTCTTTTTTAGAATGGAGAGCAAATGATCTGTAAACCACTTAAACTCCTAACAGCAGAATCTCTGTGATATGCTCCCCAGGGCTTGCATGCTCTTTGCATTTATGTGGTTTGATAATAGCATCAGTAAGGAATATTTTTGTAGATAATAAGTAATATGATTACGTAAAAACTGACAAAGGCCACAGCAGGCTCATGTACTGTCAATACATCTACCTTAAAGACAAAGTAACTAAATTAAAAAATCTCTAACAGGTCACTGCATGTCTGGATACGAGGATTTATAGGTTTTAGACCTGGGAGGCTTTTCACTTCTCCCAGTCACCTGGGATCCCAGCACAAAGGTGCCGAGGTGGGTGGGGATGCTGGGGTCCTTTCCCTCCAGGAGCAGATAATCCCTAAACAATAAAAACTTTAGATATCAGATGACATCAGGCCCATCCCTAGGGGCTGGGATTTAAAAAAAAATGGGTTCTGAAAATACATTACAAAACCACACAAACATGGTGAGGAATTTTTTAAATGGCAATTAGGCTTTAAAAATGGGGGCTTCCTAGGTGGCACAGTAGTAAAGAATCCACCTGCCAGTGTAGGAGATGCAAGAGATGAGGATTCGATCCCTGGGGCAGGGAGATTCTCTGGAGAGGGCATGGCAACCCACTCCAGTATTCTTGCCTGGAGAATCCCATGGACAGAGGAGCCTGGCGGGCTACAGTCCATATGGTTACAAAGAGTCAGACATGACTGAGCAACTGAGTACACACAGCCTTTGAAAGTAAATAAAGAATACTTAACAATGAATGTTGAGGGTTTTTTTTTTTTTTAAATTGCTTCTGATTCCCACAATTCACTTACCCAGCCAGTTACTCTTCAAATAATAAGAAATAAAGGTGGGTGGGATGGTAAAGATGTCTACAATTGAATTCATCTCCAACCAGAATTTGAGCTTGTCATCTGCTGCCAGAAACTATGAAATAAAAGCACAAGACCCTAAATTCTGTTACCCTCAAAAATTTTACAGTGAACACAAAAGTGGCTTTTTTCAGGTACTTTTCATTCATTAACTGAAGCTCTGACCTCATTCTATCACATACATACATTTTATATTTATATATGCATATACACTCATATGTATTTATGTAACTATATAGTTGACTTAGTGGTAAAGAATCTGCCTGTCAATGCAGAAGAGGCAAGAGATGCAAGTTCGATCCTGAGGTTAGGAAGATCCCCTGGAGGAGGAATTGGCAACCCACTCCAGTATTCTTGCCTGGAAAATTTCGACAGTGGAGCCTGGTGGGCTACAATTCATGGGGTCGCAAAGAGTCGGACATGACTGAGCACACACACAGCAGATAATGTATATTTATGTATGGTCTTCAATAGAAAAGGTCTACAAGTTCAGCTGGCCAAGGCTTGTGTTTATGAACGTCCCTATTTAGATTAAGAAAGGAAGCACTTCCAGAAGGGAGGATCTGCTATAAAAATAAGATTGTGATGGCTATTGTGGTTGAATAAGTCTTGAAGCAAGGTCATAGAAATACATATATGTGTGTACACATGTTTGCATGTATATATGTATATATACACATGTGAGAGTGTGTGTGTACATACATACATATATATATATACACATCTCTCTAAAACGTGGAATAGATAAATCTAAAATCTAGTTCTAGGGCGGGCCCTCAAAAATTGCTTGTGGAATGAGACAACTACTGAGTATATGAATGCAACAAAATTAAAAGCACAGAGTATTTTATAGAGTTATACAGCACATAAGCCATCAGTGGAGCTGATGACATTTTTCAGAGGCTTGTTACCCAGGTTCTGCTATTTTGTGATTACTAGTTGCTCCTACTCAGTGGCAGGTGGGAAGCCAAAAAGAAAAATGCAGGGTGACAGGCCAATGATATTCTCTAAAGGAATCCTTTCCACTCATGCTGAAATTGTTGGCCTGGTTTACAGGCTCAAGTGCAGGAGAGAGTTTTGGGGTCTCATTATAACTTTTGACAATTCAGGACCCAGACCCTCTGGCTGTAGAGCCTGAGCGCCTAGGCAGATTGTCTGAGGAAGGCATCTCCTTGTATCACACAGATCTCTTCTTGACGTGCCCATCAAGCTCCTCTGTACTTCCACATTCGACGGGTATAGGTACTTACTCTCAGCCCAAAATAGAAACTAAAGAAAGCATTGAAGGTCAAATCAATCGGGATGGTTCTGTCATGGTACGAAGAACAGCTTCTTACTGGGCTAGAAAAGAAACAAGGACAGTTTATAAAGATGGACATTTTAAAAGCTGTGACTACAGAGGACACAATAAAGAGAAGGGGTGGGCAATTTTCTATTTATTTACCATGAATGGTCAACCCAGACTCTTGTGTGCACATCTCAAGGAAATTACTTTTCTCTTCGGAGTACAAGTATTCATGAGCAAAATGACTGCCCTGTGAATGGAGCTGAGGAAAAAAGGAGAATGACCTGCTCTCCCTTTCATACAGTTTGTTGGTTGCATTTCCATTTTATCAATGGGATTGAGCGGCACATGGGTTATGTGGCTTTTTATGGTTTGCGAGACCATCTACCCAGCCAAGACATTTTGGCTTCAGTATACTTCTGCGAGAGAGAGCTACTCCAGGTCAAATGAACTGATCTGAACCAAATTCCAAGAAAACATTCCTAACAGATCAGTAAGGAACTTACAAAGCAAAGAGGACTAGTTTCTGTAAGATCTCTGAAGTTGCCTGACTCGTGTGGCCCTGTAATCTCACTTTACTTTAGCTGGAACCCAATATAGTTCCCAGAGGATCAGCATGGAGTTCAGACTATGTTGGGTTGTGTCCCAGAAGCTGTCCTTACTGTGGCAGAAGTGAGAGGAATGCCTGCAGGGAAGAACACAGGATATGGGCTCCTATGTTCCTGATGAGGTCTAGCATTTTCCTTTCTCAAGACCATCCAGACTTGTCTGAAATCTATGAGAAACCCTGAAATGCCTACTGAACTTCTGCTTCAACACCTAAGGAGCCCAAAGGCTGTATGGCCCAAAGAGGGTCCAAAGGAGGGGTAACAGCTAGAGGCTTGTAGCCCCAGAAACTAAAGCAGTCTTATGCATAGCACCCCAGCTCCTAGCAGTGCAGAACGACAGGATACAGAGGAAACACATGCATTTGTGTGTGTGTGTGTGTCTCTGTGTGTGTGTGTGTGTGGAGCTGGGTTTAGTACTCTCTGGGGGAAACGAAACACTTATCCTTTTTTATGAGCTTCTATGTGTGAATATCTGTGAAAGTATATTAAACATTATTCCTGAGAGAAAATTCCAAATTAGCTGGCAGCCTACTGATATAAGCAGACAAGACTGACTGGGGAAATTTACTCACTCAGTAGAGTTGATGAAGTAGATTATAAGAGACCCGATGCTTAGGACAAAGACAAGGATAACCTGGGGAAAAAAAAAAAAAGAGAGAGAGAGAGAAATGTACAGATCCATTTTGTTAACATGAACATAGATGAATAAACATACCACAAAATCGTGTTTTCCCTTTTTCCCTTCCCTATATAGTGAAGTCGCTCAGTCGTGTCCGACTCTTTGTGACCCCATGGACACCAGGCTCCTCTGTCCATGGGATTTTCTAGGCAAGAGTACTGGAGTGGGTTGCCTTTTCCTTCTCCAGGGAACTTCTCAACCCAGGGATCAAACCCGGGTCTCCCGCATTGTAGACAGATGCTTTACCGTCTGAGCCACCAGATACAGGTTCCCTATATATCTGTGGCCATTTTTTCAAACATTCATTCGTTCATTCAAGAAAAATGGATTGGTTCCGACAAATGCTGTTTGAGTCCACCTGTATGAGATGCCTGGAGAAGTTGAATTCAAAGAGTCAGAAAGTACATTGGTAGGTGCTGGGAGAGGGGTGGGCGGAGGGGGATGGGGAGTTAGTGTTTGATGGGGGCAGAGTTTCAGTTTAGGAAGGTGAAATTTTGGGAGACAGATGATGGTGAGAGTTGCTCAACAATGTAACTATACTTAGGGCCACTGAGCTTTACAGCTAAGTATGGTTAGGATCATGTGTTTTATATTATGTGAATTTAACAAAAATTAAAAAATTAAATAAATGAAAAATTTAAACAAAAGTTGATTGGACCTTTACTATAATCAATAAATGAACTTGTACCCTCCCATAACTTCCTTAATTTTAACTTTCACACACTTCAGAATAAACAATTGGTCCTTCTGCTGCTCCTAAGGTTTTCTGAGCTCTGGAAGTCCTATCTTTCACTCACGCATTCACCAAACATTTATTAAGTACTTAATATGTGTTATTCACTTTATTACATGCTAGAAAATGAGGGCCATGGAATATGGACCCTGAATTTGAATTGCTGGTGATGGTGGAGAAGAAACAGTCCCAAACCTGCCCCTCTAAAGGGCGATCAGACTCTTGATAGGAGAGAATGTCCTATAAAGTCAGAAGAGAAAAACGAGTGCTTGAACTTGCCAATGTATCTGGTCTGTAAAATAAGAATTTGTGGAATGCAATGAGAAATCGACCCATTTAGAATCTTCAGTGCATTTGGATGAAATCTTTTGCAGCCTCTGTGATTTTTCAGGTCAACTGTACATAACCAGTTAGTTCTAGTTTCCAAACATTAAAAAGAAATATGTTCAGTCCAATGTAAAACTCAGAATTTTATTTACAATTAAAGCTTCACTCCCCTCCAACTCAGGTGCCCCTTGGACAGGCTACCTGTATTTGAAAAGTGGTCAGTGTCTTTTCTCTGTTCACCTTTTTTATTTTTTAGTCCTACTAGCCTAGTGACTAGTCTGCCTCTGGCCTCTAGAGACTTGAGATTCATAGGTCAGTGTCAGGGAGTGAATCGAAAGGGAGGTAGGCCAGGTAATAGCCAGAAATGTTGGACCTGGCTGGTGTTAGATCACTAGGCTCTCACCCTTGGGCTCTC
The DNA here is from genome assembly GCF_014754425.2 of Oryx dammah. NCBI lineage: Eukaryota > Metazoa > Chordata > Mammalia > Artiodactyla > Bovidae > Oryx > Oryx dammah. The sequence goes on along the minus strand of NW_024070191.1, from coordinate 30,848,582 downwards.
CAGGCAAGGGAGGTGTTAGTTTGCTTTCCTGGGTTGATTCATTGCTCTGTAGAGATCCCAATTTAATTTCTATTCCTATTCAATAGCTATTTGTTTCGTACCTCTCATGCCCCAAGAATCATTCTGGGGATTGGGATATATCCGTCAAAAATATACTCAAAGATCCCTGCCCTGTGGAGCTCAGGGTCTGGACAATGAAGTAATTAACACATACCTTAGGTGATATGTGAGAAGATGCATGCTAAGAAAAGAAAGGAGAGCAAATGAAAAGATCAGAAGTGCAAGGGGAGAGGGCAGACTGGCTGTCGTCTACATAATATTTAATAACTAAGTGTCCCCACTGCGGTTCTTCTGAGCTGAGTGGAAGCATCTTCTCTCGCTGGCTGCTCACATCTCCTACTCTTGTATTCTGCTGGGACTCCTCCCTCCAGATGCCTACTTGGACAGGTTCGAGAAGACTCTCCCCCATGACCCATGTCTGGCCCATGGACCAGCTTGACCACCCTTTGCCCCAAGAAACACTAGAAGGACAGATTATCTTCAGGGTGGCCATCTCCCTTCACCAACGAACAAGACATCAGCTTGTGTGTCCCCAAAGTTCTAAGAGATGCAATCTGATCTTTCTAAGTGGTCTCTCACTTGCCAGGAGAGGAAAGCCCCATGCCTCCCCAACACTACCCCGCTACAATAAGAGCTCCCTCCAATTTCCAATTTACCCTAATTTACATGGGATTGGTCAAGATGTTAAGACTTTCAAATGGTTTTCTTTCAACTGCTTTGTAAGTGGCAGAAGCTGTAGCTTCCTGGGAGTTACTGATATCTATTTTTCTTGGGGTCTCAACTCTTACTTGGAGAAGGCAATGGCACCCCACTTCAGTACTCTTGCCTGGAAAATCCCATGGACGGAGGAGCCTGGTAGGCTGCAGTCCATGGGGTCACTAAGAGTCGGACACAACTGAGTGACTTCACTTTGACTTTTCACTTTCATGCATTGGAGAAGGAAACGGCAACCCACTCCAGTATTCTTGCCTAGAGAATCCCAGGGGTGGGGGAGCCCGGTGGGCTGCCGTCTATGGGGTTGCACAGAGTCGGACACGACTGAAGTGACTTAGCAGCAACAGCAGCAACTCTTACTGTTGGTTCTATTTTAACATCTGAATCATGAATCGATGGAGACATCACTAAGTTAGTGGGTCTCGTGGAGATATTTGGTTACAAATGTAGTCTGAAGTTCAGGAAAAAATGTTGGGGGTGAATATATATAAAAAATACATATATGAGTAGATTAATCATTATTAATAGTTTTCATGAAATATTTTTTCTTCTCTTTACATATAATTACATATTTTTCTCCAAGGCTAAATTCCATAAGTGATTATTCATGTGTAAATCATGTATTGACAAATCTCCAGAAATATGGTGGCAAGGCCATATATTTGCAGCAATCCACGACATAGAAATTAACAAAAATATAAATAAAAGAGGGAAATTTTAGCTTTATTCAAGAAGAACATCAACTTCATGTAAAAAGGATGTAAAATGTAAAAAGTATGTAAATGTGAAAATGTAAAAAGGATGATCCAGAAATTATGTGTAACAAACAACAAAATGTGTACCAAACCAGAATAAGGCTCTGGGAGCTAACAGCTTGTGAAGGCTGTTCAGGTAAAAATGGGAGATATTCTGAGAAGACTTAGGAATTTCCCTTGGGTTGAAGGAGCAAAGTCTGGAAGTGCTGGCTGGCTGGCAGAGGTAGAAGCCCTCCATCTGGGCTTTGATTTCTACCTGTGTGTGTGCATGCTCAGTCCAACTCTCTGAGACCCCAAGGACTGTAGCCCACCAGGCTCCTCTGTCCATGGGGTTTTTCAGGCAAGAATACTGGAGAGGGTTGCCATTTCCTTCTCCAAGGGATCTTCCCAACCAGGGATCGAACCCATGTCTCCTGTATCTCCTGCACTGTTAGGTAGATTCTTTACCACTGAACCACCTGGGAAGCCCCAGTGGGACTTAAAACCCCTGTCCAGCTGGTAGATGGTTATGGGTGTCTTCAGAATACAAACAGCCGCCAATGCAGGTGACAAGGGGCGCTATGAAAACCCTAGATCTTCCTTTGCAAAAGTGAGCAGATAACAGAAAATTGACAATTACACAGAAAGGATAAGAAAACAGGAGGATCAGGCCAACAAAACAGGTGAAATAACTTCCGGTCAGAGTGAAAGTGAAGTTGCTCAGTCGTGTCCGACTCTTTGCGACCTCGTGGACTGTAGCCCACCAGGCTCCTCCATCCATGGGACTCTCCAGGCAAGAATACTGGAGTGGGTTGCCATTTCCTTCTCCAGGGGATCTTCCCGACCCAGGGATTGAACCCAGGTCTCCCGCATGGCAGGCAGACACTTTTAACCTCTGAGCCAACAGGGAAACCTCACAGAATATATAATCAAACATTTCAGAATTCCCATTAGTGTTCCTGGTGAGATTCTAAAAATCTGTGAAATAGTACTGGAGGATTGGAAAGGCAGAGGAACATGGGGTAATACAGGTAGTAACTGCAAGAAGCTGTACCCCCAGGTGCTGGGAGATAACAAAGAAAGGTCAGGATTCTCAATATTTAGCATCTTAAAAGAGGTGCCCTTTGGAGATGGGCTTCAGACTTGGGCAGAGGTGTCCTGGATTGGCTAGTGAGTGTTGGTTCCAGCACTGTTGGCAAAAACTGGGAATGGAAACCAAACATGGCTGCTGGAGTGAAAAAACTGATGAAGTGAGGCTGAAAAAAACAGATGCAAAACACAGACGGAGCAGTTCCTCCCCCAACTCTAGAGCACAAGGGAGCTGACAAGCGACCTGTGGCTGCTGAGCACTAGCCTCACGTGGCAAAGCAGAGGAGAGAGAGGAGATTCAGAGACCAGAAACAAGGACATAGTATCTAGCAAGTATCTTTAAGGAGCCAGAACACTTTGGAACAGCACTTACAGAGATTTTAGGAAAAAGGATTATAAGCCAAGAATTCTAAACCCAACCAAATTATAGTTTACTTCTGAGAGCAACAGAAAAGAATTTTTGGACATCCAAGAATTCAGAAAGTACATACCTACAATTTCCCTTGCAAATGAATATGGCAAATACTCAAGAAAAAAAAATATAGAAAGTTAAAATAAGTTACATAAGAAAAGTGATGCCTAATAAAACAGGTAAAATTAATGGAATTTTTAACTCTAAAGAAAATATTAAGAAAGAAATCTAACCAGTTGTACAATGCTAAAAGCCCAAAACAAAACAAAACCCCTAAAAAACAGTGGCAATCTGGAACTGAATGTTCAGATTAATTCAACAATTTCAGGAAAAAAAAGAGGGGTGGTGTGGAGGAAAAATGTGCCAATAGTCTCATGGGAGAGCAGTATACAGTTAAAAAACAGGCAGAGGTATGACTGGAGACAAATATAGGTGGGGAGTTTGTTCTGAACTTCATTTCCTGAAATGCTTATGATATTCTATCAAAAATGGAAAAACCCAAGTCAAAAGATGCAAAAGACAAAGAAGGAAATGGCAACCCACTCCAATATTCTTGCCGGGGAAATCCCATGGACAGAAGAGCCTGGTGGGCTACAGTCCATGGAGTTGCAAAAGAGTTGGACACAACTTACTGACAAAGCAACAACAATTTCAGCACTCACAAGGCCACTTGTGTACTGACTTAACCACAATTAATTCAGCCCAACTGTTAGAGGCTTCTCACTAACACTGAGAGGGGTTTAAACCAACAACCACATCCAAAACAGATAAGCAGAAAAGACAGCTGAGATCCAGAAATCTGTCATGGGAATACTAATAGTGGGTCTGTTTGCTGTTCCATGGCCGCTTACAACATGGCCAAGCCAGTTGCAACACTGCAGTCTAAGTCACTTCACCTGGGAGGGTGGAGAGGAGCCAGTGGCTCCCCTGATGCTGTGGGCTGATGGATTCAGAGCTCACAGGCCAGAAGCTAATGCTGCCACACAAACACAGGGCTCTGCAGGAAGAGGGCAGGGGTTGAGCCCAGAGCTAGGCAAAGTCCTTTGCCCTCTCTGGTCCAAAACAGCACTGCACCTCCCTTCCACATACTATCAAAGTGTGATCTGAGGACTCCATCCCAGGAATCCCAAAGCCTTCAAAAGGGAAATCTGTGAGGTCCTTTATTTTCTAACTACAGACCTACGTGAGGCTGGGTTTTCTCGGTATGTTTCAAAACAACATACTGCCTCTAGAAAGAAATTTAAGATTCTAGCTGTCTTGAACTAGACCAGACAGAAAAGACATTTGCAAAATTATAAAAACAGTGCTACTCTTCCAATTAAGTTTTGGAAAACTTTGACTTTTAAAATAAATGCCATTTATATTACCCAAAAAATGCAAAAGAAATAAAATGAATAAAAACCAACAAATAAGGACCAGTTGGTAAAGAATCCACCTGCAATGCAGGAGACCCCAGTTTGATTCCTGGGTCACTAACATCCACTGGAGAAGGGATAGGCTACCTACTCCAGCATTCTGGCCTAGAGAATTCCATGGACTGTATAGTCCATGGGGTCGCAGAATTGGATATGACTGAGCAACTTTCACTCACCTCAACAAATAAGGAATGTAGATATCAGCCAATTGTCAGTATTTAGTACACCTACGACCTTGATGCTGGGAAAGATCAAAGGCAGGAGGAGAAGGGGACGACAGAGGATAAAACGGTTGGATGACATCACCAACTCAATGGAAATGAGTTTGGGTAAACTCCGGGAGTTGGTGCTGGACAGGGAAGCCTGGTGTGCTGCAGTCCATGGGGTCGCAAAGAGTCAGACACGACTGAGCGACTGAACTGAACTGCATGAAGGGTTTACAATACTCCCTGCAGCATTTTAAGGAAGGTTATTCATATTATATGAAAGAAGTGCAGTTTGGGGAAAATTAATTTGCTCAAGATGAAGTGCAGAAGCCAATGTTTTAAGTTCACGTCTTTCAAAATTCTCAATCACCATGTCATTTTGCCTCCCCAATAAGGAACAAATATGTTACAAAAGTCCTAGTTGTTTATCCAATACCCACTCTCCCTTTCCTTACTAACAGACCTCCCGTTTGTTTGTTTGCTTAAACCACAGATATTTAGATAACCTATTATGCAGTAAATTCAATCTCTAAATATTATAAAGACCAATGAAACAGATCACCATAAAGGAAAATAATTAAATTCTCCTGGTAAATTAACAAATAAATGTATTCTTAAATCAATAAACACAAAAATCCAGCTACATGGTATTTAAAGAGACACATAAGAGGAAATAAGACATCAAGACTGAAAGAAGCTGGGCAAAGACATCTCAATCAAGTATGAATAAAAAGAAAGCAATGTTACATGCTAATATTATATCCTAAAATATCCCAGGGTTAAAAAAATCTACAAAAAACCCTGACTCAATGTGACAAAAAACACCTAGTCAATGTGATGAAAATGAATATTTCATATTAGTAAAATGCACTATTGACCACGGAGATACAATAGGTAACTATGCATCAATTGATGCTATATAAAATATCTAACTCTAAATCTGATAGAAATGCAAGATATTTGATAAAACTATAAAATCATGAATGAAAAATTTTGACACGCCCTTTCCAAGCAGTCAGCAATTAATTAAGGGTAGGGAAAATACATATAACATCATTATAGTGCCTATATGTCAAACCATACACATTCTCTCAAAAGTCCATTGTTGCTGCTGCTGCTAAGTCACTTCAGTCGTGTCCGACTCTGTGCGACCCCATAGACGACAGCCCACCAGGCTCTCCCGTCCCTGGGATTCTCCAGGCAAAAACATTGGAGTGGGTTGCCATTTCCTTCTCCAATCAAAAGTCCATTACACAGTAATAAAAATTGACCATGTACTAGCTAACAAAGAATTTCCCCATAAATTTCATCAACTAGAGATCATAAAGGCAGTGATATTCTTGGTCCATCAATTTCACCAAAATAGAAAAAAGAGTCTTCCATTCCTAAGGAAACAAAAGCACGCACACCTCTTCTCGATAGATTAAGAATCCAACAGGAAATCAAAATTAAAACGTAAAACAACTTAAAGACGAATCAGGCATTTCTAAAAACCAGAACATCACTTGCCAAGGCCTATGAGACGTGACCAAAGATGCGTTCGGAGGAAAAAAATTTTATAAATGAAATGCAACTGAATAACCTGTTGAAAAGCACTCAGCCCAGATGACTGGCCAGGTGCTGGCTGCGCAGGCGCAGCGGGACCGTGCTGGGCACGCGCAGTGCCGCGCTGTGGCTCCCAGGCTGCGCCCGTCCAGGTGAGGCCGCCAAGGTTCCCGATGCAGGGATCTCCGGGTTGACAAGACAACTGGCGGCCCTCGGCAGAGGTGACTGGGGAGGAAGTGTGAGCGCGAGCTCGGGAATAACAAGTTCATCCAAGCTGCTCCAGCGACAAAAATAAGCCCAGTGATCAGGAAATTGACTAACATGAAGATTTAGGAGGAAACAAACTGGAATACGTGAACCGTGAACTTCCAGATGTTCAAGCTTGTTTTAGAAAAGGCAGAGGAACCAGAGATCAAATTGCCAACATTTGGTGGATCATCAAAAAAGCAGAGAGTTCCAGAAAAACATCTATTTCTGCTTTATTGACTATGCCAAAGCCTTTGACTGTGTGGATCACAATAAACTGTGGGAAATTCTGAAGGAGATGGGAATACCAGACCACCTGACTTGCCTCTTGAGAAACCTGTATGCAGGTCAGGAAGCAACAGTTAGAACTGGACATGGAACAACAGACTGGTTCCAAATAGGAAAAGGAGTACGTCAAGGCTGTATATTGTCACCCTGCTTGTTTAACTTCTATGCAGAGTACATCATGAGAAACGCTGGGCTGGAAGAAGCACAAGCTGGGATCAAGATTGCCGGGAGAAATATCAATAACCTCAGATGTGCAGATGACAACACCCTTATGCCAGAAAGTGAAGAAAAACTAAATAGCCTCTTGATGAAAGTGAAAGAGGAGAGTGAAAAAGTTGGCTTAAAACTCATCATTCAGAAAACTAAGATCATGGCATCTGGTCCCACCATTTCATGGCAAATAAATGGGAAAACAATGGAAACAGTGAGAGACTATTTTTGGCTCCAAAAATCACTGCAGATGGTGACTGCAGCCATGAAATTAAAAGACGCTTGCTCCTTGGAAGAAAAGTTATGGCCAACATAGACAGCATATTAAAAAGCAGAGACATTACTTTGCCAACAAAGGTTCATCTAGTCAAAGCTATGGTTTTTCCAGTGGTCATGTATGGTTGTGAAAGTTGGACTATAAAGAAAGCTGAGCGCCCAAGAATTGATGCTTTGAACTGTGGTGTTGGAGAAGACTCTTGAGAGTCCCTTGGACTGCCAGGATATCCACCCAGTCCATCCTAAAGGAAATCAGTCCTGAATGTTCATTGGAAGGACTGATGCTGAAGCTGAAAATTCAATACTCTGGCCACCTGATGTGAAGAACTGACTCAATGGAAAAGACTGTGATGCTGGGAAAGATTGAAGGTGGGAGGAGAAGGGAATGACAGAAGATGAGATGGTTGGATGGCATCACCAACTTGATGGCCATGAGTTTGAGTAGGCTCTGGGAGTTGGTGATGGACATGGAAAACTGGCGTGCTGCAGTCCATGAGGTCACAAAGAGTTGAACATGACTGAGTGACTCAACTGAACTGAAGTTATTGGCCAGGACCCCGGAACAGAATGAGGAAGGTGTGGAAAGGAAACAGTCTGAGAAGTACCCTGCTGCTTCTGCAGAGGAGCAGAAAGACATCAAACTCCATTCATGCACTCCCTTGCATGGGGCACTGAGAAACTGAGCCTGAGATGGGCAGGGACCCATCTTCAAAGGTGCCCATTCCTACCAGGCCCCTGTGACGCAAGCTGACCAGTGCGGTGGCTTCCTGGCCTCAAGAGGAAAAAGTACCTGTGGATGGTTGTCTGAGGAGTGTCACAGTTGCTGCTGGAGGCTTCTGGGAGCTGCAGTGATGATCTAAAGGAAGTGTGATGAATACAAGATGGCCAAGGCCACCTCTGCCCAGGCTGGGTACCACAGTTAGTGGGGGAGGGCAGAGCCTCTTCTGCCCCTTAACCTATAGGTAAGGATTGGCCACCTGATGCGAAGAGCTGACTCATCTGAAAAGACCCTGATGCTGGGAAAGATTGAGAGCAGGAGGAGAAGGGGATGACAGAGGATGAGATGGTTGGATGGCATCACCGACTCAATGGACATGAGTTTGGGTAAGCTCCGGGAATTGGTGATGGACAGGGAGGCCTGGCGTGCTGCAGTCCATGGGGTCACAAAGAGTTGGACACGACTGAGCAACTGAACTGAACTGAACTGAAGGATGATCATTTTCAAGGCCAAGCTTCACAAGGTGGAGCAGCTTAGTTATTGTTCCTTGACCCCACAGCCTCGCAGGGCCCTATGGGGCCACGTGGGAGGGGCATGCTTTCCTCCATGTCTCTTGCTTTAGCTCCTCTCTGAAGCACCTAGATAATAGCATTTGATGCACATTTCCTGAGTTGTTTTGCAAATGGAAAAAACCTCCTCCTCTCCAACAAATATGCCTAGTCACTCAGTTGTGTCCGACTCTTTGCGACCCTGTGGACTGTAGCCCACCAGGCTCCTCTGTCCATGGGGATTCTCCAGGGAAGAATACTGGAGTGGGTAGCCTATCCCTTCTTCAGGGGAACTTCCCAACCCAGCAATCCAAGTGGGGTCTCCTGCATTGCACGCTGACTCTACCAGCTGAGCTACCTGGGAAGCCCCCAGCAAATGGAAGATGTTAACTATTTAATGACCTTGAGCACCTGGCCCCAGGCCAGAGCCTAAGGACTGATAATGTTAACCCCATCACGCCACCCTGCTATCTCATCATCAGCTAATGGGTTTTAAAAACACTCTGCTGAAAGTGGGAGTTTGGGTTTTTCAGGGCATGAACCACTGGTCTCCTTGCATGGCCCTGCAATAAACCTTTTTCTCCTCCAAACTCCAACATTTCAGTTTGTTTGGCCTCACTGTGCATCAGGCACAGGACGTTGCATTGCCTTAACAATCCTTCTTTCTTTGGAAGCTAGTACTCACTGTGCCGGCCCTTTGTGAGGTGCCATCTGTCAAGATTTGAGGATTTCTCCCAATAAACTCAGGGCCCATCCAGTCAACTCATCCCCAAGCTTGGGGATGGACACCTTTGGATAGTGTGAAATGAAGCAGATTTTTGTTTCAGAAAATATTTATTAGAAAATTCTCACCCTGAATGGGTGGGGTAGCATGTGTTATAGAACTATTTTCATTAAAACTGACTGGAGGGGGGAAAAAGAAATTAAAATAAATGGAGGAAAACAAGATATTGAAATTTAAAAGGATAAAAGTGATATTAATTGTGATATTAATTACACACTATACACACACACACTCACATCTTTATTTTTTGGGGCTCCCAAACAACTGCAGATGGTGATTGCAGCCATGAAATTAAAAGACGCTTGCTCCTTGGAAGAAAAGCTATGACCAACTTAGACAGCTTATTAAAAAGCAGAGACATTACTTTGCCAACAAAGGTCCATCTAGTCAAGGCTATGGTTTTTCCAGTAGTCATGTATGGATGTGAGAGTTGGACTATAAAGAAAGCTGAGCGCTGAAGAATTGATGCTTTTGAACTGTGGTGTTGGAGAAGACTCTTGAGAGTCCCTTGGACTGCCAGGAGATCAACCCAGTCCACCCTAAAGGAAATCAGTCCTGAATGTTCATTGGAAGGACTGATGCTGAAGCTGAAAATTCAATACTCTGGCCACCTGATGTGAAGAGCTGACTCATTTGAAAAGACTGTGATGCGGGGAAAGATTGAAGGCGGGAGGAGAAGGGGACGACAGAGGATGAGATCGTTGGATGGCATCACTGACTTGATGGCTGTGAGTTTGAGTAGGCTCTGGGAGTTGGTGGTGGACAGGGAAGCCTGGCATGCTGCAGTCCATGTGCAAAGAGTCAGACATGACTGACTGACTGAACTGAACCGACACACACACACACTCTCACATATGACAGAGAAACCTAGCTGGTTACAGTCCATTGGATTGCAAAGAGTTGGACACAACTGAGCGATTAACACACTCACACACACATATCATGAAACAAACTAGTTTTCCTTTGACAATTCCTTTATTTTCAAACTTTAGTGCCTCTTGAATTTCTAAAACATAATTAGACTGTGTCAACCCATGCTTCTTAAAAACTCCTCAATGACTCCCTGTTGCATCAGAATAAATCCTTCCATTTGAACAACCTACGCATTGCAGGGCCCTCCCATCTCTACTCAGAGCTCACTATTCTCCTACCTCCTGGCCTCTGACACAGGAACCTCATTTGGCGTTTGCAGTAATTTGAGCCCCTACTTCCACAAGTCTCTTCTCTCAAACAGGAAACTTGTTCCTTCCGCTCTTTAATCTCTTTATTCTTCTGATTTCTTCAGGTCTCAGCTCAAATCTTACCTTTTCAGAGATTTCCTCTCAGATTACTGCATCTAATATGGTCTAACTCCAAAAGCGCCAAAATTCTCAAACATACCCCTCATCATTCTTTCACTGATAACCATCTGTATTTATCCCTTCTATTTATGTACATATTTATCACTTCTACCTCCACGAGAATTTCAGCCCCATAGTGTAAGACTCTTGCCTACATTTTTAACCATGTCTAGAATATATGCTTCTTATGTAGTTGCAAACAATAAATATTTGTGGAAAGAAGGAAGAAAGGAAATTACAAAGGAAGGATGGGTGGAAGGAAGGAGCCATCCCTCCCCACCCCACCCTTTCATACACACTTGCTTGGAGCCCTCACAGCGACTCTCAGTTCTGTCTTTCGGTGCCAGACTACTCTGCTTCCTATTGTTCCAACTATTTAATCATAAACTGTGTCAGATCAAAAGAACAATTTTTCCGTCATGAAAGAAGTAATATATATTGGCATGTACTCAACGCTTATTCCTTCCCACCCACTCTCTATATGCAGTGCTTATATGGTAGACGGTGTTAAGTTCTCTTTTGCCTCATGCCAGTCACCTTGACTACTTTAGTCCCAAATTGTCCACATATAATCTAACATGATTTGAACACTTGAAGAGATCCTAACCAACAAATCCCTGATAAAATTTCAAAAAAAGAACCAGAAAATCCTTCTCTAACAGGTCTTGGGGATAAGGATTTCAAAAAAGAGACCAAAACTTTAGGAGAAAGAAAAAATAAGAGAGAGGCACATTCTCAGATGATTGAGTATTCACGGCAGAGTTCATCAACGCAATTTTACTTATGTACTTTAAGTTTTAAAAGCTAGTTAGATCTGAATTAAGTAACAATGAGTCTTCTAGAAAAGAACGATGTATGAATCACAAAAGACGGTCGTTGTTGGGTCACACACATCTCCTTCCACTGTGTTACCACGCGATGGCAGCACACCCTCACGTTACAGATTCTGATTTTGAATGTTTCACATCAAACAATACTACTGAAATGATGATCGGGGTGATATGCATTTACAGGGAGTCTGCTATTTCCAGACAATGGGGTATAAACTTTCGCCCTGCAACATGGTCTTTTTCTCTCAAGGAGCCCGTGGAGCAGTGGGGGGAGACAGGCTTATGCACAAATAATTTTAAGAACAGTGGAAATGATAGAAACCTAGAGATGGGGACTCTTAGCTTAATACGGTGGTTGCGGTTTAGTCGCTCAGTCGTGTCTGACTCTTTGCGACCCCTGGACTGTAGCCACCAAGCTCCTCTGTCCATAGGATTTTCCAGGCAAGAATACTGAAGTGGGTTGCCATTTCCTTCTCCGGGGGATTTTCCTGACCCAGGGATTGAACCCAGGTCTCCTGCACTGCAGGCAGAGTCTTTACCAAGAGAGCTAGGGAGATAAGGTAAAATTTCCCTGATGAGATGATGCCTGGATTGAATTTTAATGCATCAGAGTTTACCTGGATGAAAACAGGAAGTAAATGATAAGTAGTCAGAGGCAAAAAAAAGACTAGCTTTTTAAAATTTATTTTTAATTGGAGGATGATAGCTATACAATGTTGTGTTGGTTTCTGCTGTACGACAACATTAATCAGCTATAAGCATACATACATCCCCTCCCTCTTCAGCCTCCCTCCCAGCCACCCCTCCATCCCACCATCCTGGTCATCACAGAGCACCCTTTGTGCTATACAGCATCTTCCCCACTAGCTATGTGTTACATATGGTAGTGTATATATATGTCAACGCTGAAGAAAGAAAGCTATTAGCATCAAAGGAGGGGGAAATACCTGTCCCTTACAGAGCAGAGGATCCACTACAAACCAACATTATTTGGGCATCAGCTATATGCCTGGCATCCACCTACATTACAAAGAGAACAAACCATCCACGTACAAGGAGAACAAAATGCACACAATCTTTGCCCTAATCAAGTTTTTCTTCTGGGGGATAGACTGACAACAAATGGAAAATACAATGCCAAGTGATGCTTTTCACTCCAAAGGAAAAAGCAAGCAGAATCGTAAGCTGGAGAACGTAGACGCAGGGAGACAGCTGTTAGGAGGTAGAGATGTTTTGGGAAAGGCCGCCAGGGAACAGCAGATGCCTTCACGCGGACCATGCATCAGAGTCGTGGCTAAAGTCTTTTAGCAAGTGGCCACTGGGAACGTACTCACCAATACCTGTCCCACGAAGGTCTGTGCCGAGAGCAGCATTTCTATACGATCACGAAAGTGGCCCTGGAAGGTGAGACTTCTTGAATGCTTACGTCTCATGTTACCTGAATTAAAGTCCTAGAAGCAAGAGAAAGAAATGGAGAGTGGGTCTCAGAGGAGGTCATGGGTTTCATGCGTGGTTGATGGCATCTCCTGCTGGGACATCAGCCAGAACCTCTCCACCTTGTCCCACCCCAGGAACCTTAAGTCCCCTCTTCCATGTTTCACAGGATGAATCTGATTCGGTTTGCATTTTACTGCTCTTCCGCAGTAGTTTCATTCCGAACCCTGCAGTCTTTGCCATGTCTGTCTCACACCCTTCACACCGACTCTGTCATAATGATCAGAGTTGGGAGAAGCGAGCTTCTTTCTGCTCTGGGAATAATTGTCTTATCCTTTTACATCAAGATACATGGACAAAGAACAAAGATTACAAGTGGATTTCTAGGTGGTTACTTAAGTATCTGTTTTTTTTTTTTTTTTAAGCAAGAAAGAAGAGGGAAATGTTTAGCCATTTTATGTTGATTTTAATTCCTTATCTGGTATCCTGTCCTGTTGAAACTATGATCCTTCCTCACGTTTATAAAATGCCTTTACGTATTATACAATCTTTGGGTTCCACATCTGCGGATTCAACCAACATCAGATGGAAAATAGTTGGAAAAACAATTCCAGAAAGTTACAGAAGACAAAGCTTGAATTTGCGGGGTGTTGGCCTCTAGTTACACAGCATTTACATTGTATTTGTTATTATAACTCATCTAGAAATGATTTGAAGTGTACTGGAGACATGCACAAAGAATGTGCAAGTACTATGCCCTTTTATATAAGGGACTTGAGCACCCTCAGATTTGGGTATGGGGGGGACGTCCTGCAACCAACCTGTTGCTGATACCAAGGGATGACTGTATTTGAAATTTATAATAATCTTATGAGGTAGACAAAGTAAGTCTGATTGAATCCATTTTATACTGAAGAAAACTGAGGTATAGCAAAATTAAATGACATACTCGTGGGCAGGCAATGAAAACAGCTGGAGGCTGAATTAGCCTCTGGGTCTGTTAGTCTTGAACTAGTCCACAAAAAGACACAAGTGAATGGGCGTTGATCTCACCATGTAGACTAAGACCTCTGACTTTTAGAAAAGCTCATTTCATGTGGAGCCAGGCTCTTGAAATGATATAATTCCTCTATCTATATTTTATGAATGGTAAGAAGTCTCATTAAATGACTATTTGATAGAGTTCATATCTCCATCAACGATTGCCTCTAATACCTATGACTCATCCTGTGCATTCCTGGGAAGTTGTCTGGGCATCAATTTTTTTTTTTTAAGATATTCAATGGCATGAATATGGAACACTCATTTGAATTCCATTATAAAATCGAGGTGCCTTCTGTGGGAAAACAAATTGGCCCTAAGATATAATAAAATCGTACTTATAAATGTAGTAAATCTTTTAAAATGCACATTTAAGGAGAAAATTATGACTCTCCAAATAATTTTTTTAAAACAACTTTCCACAGTACCTAGCTTTGTGGCATTTTTGCATTAGGCCAACATTCCCAAAGGCCCAGAGAAAAATACAACACTCTCAATTCAATTAGATCTAACAAATTATTAAGAAGTCATTCAATTGTTATCAAACTCCCTCCTCAGGATTTAAAAGAACCGCACAGTCTGTTGGTTGCTAAGACCCCACTGATTAACATTTTGCAACATCTTCTTCCTATCTGAAGTGAAAGGTACCTCTGGACTGGAAGGCAGACATAAATTATATCAAAAGAAAGACATGAAAAATACAGCAAAAGTTTGTGGACAAATGGGTTCTCAAATTTTTGTAAACCACAGAAAAATGAATATAATGGGGGAGAAGATACACTTCTGGAAGCAGAAATCTAAGGAGACTAAATAATTCTACCAATTCAGTTGTGCACTAAAAAAAATAAAATAAAGATAGAAGGCAGGTTCACTATATCCACTACCCATTTGTGCATCCCAGTAGTGTCACTAAGCAGTCAGAACCCCAGGATTTTTTCCCAGTTGTAATGCCACTGCTTGTTGTCTTTAATCTAGAAATAATTAGTAATAGCATTGGGGCTTCCCTGGGAACTCAGTGGTAAAGAATCTGCCCGCAATGCAGGAGACAGGCAAAACTCAGGTTCAATCTCTGGACAGGAAAGATCCCCTTGAGGAGGAAATGGCAACCCACCCCAGTATTCTTGCCAGGAAAACCCATGGACAGAGGAGTCTGGGTAGACTGCAAGTCCATAAGGTCACCAAGAGTCGAACATGACTGAGCACACAGCAAACTCATTTAGCAAAAAAAAACAAAAAACAAAAACTATAAACTTCCATATTGGACACTTCTCAAATGCAGACACCTGAATTTCATGTAATGACATTGCCAATGCCCTGAAAAAATTACCTAGTTATAAATTCTTTTACGTCAGTGTTTAGCATCAAGAGTCAGTGCTTCAAGGAACTGTTCAGGATTAATTGCAAAACACAGTTGAAATGTGTTTTGTTTTGGAAATCAGATAAATGAAGCTGGGGAAAAATAACTGAGACCATTCAACCACTGGTACTAGAATAGCCATTATGTAGCATTTGAGTGTTTCTATTCCTTTAAGCCAGCTTCCCTGATGGCTCTGTGGTAAAGAATCCGCCTGCCAATGCAGGAGACAAGGGTTTGATCCCTGGGTTGGGAGGATTACTGGAGAAGGAAATGGCAACCTAACCTGGTATACTTGCTTGAAAAATACCTATGGACAGAGGAGCCTAGTGGGCTCCATGGGGTTGCAAGGAGTTGGACAAGGCTTAGTGACTTAAGAAGAACAGCAACAGTCTCTTAAGCAGAGTTTTCCCTAGATAAGATACCATGGCTCTTTACCATCATAATTTTCCAGCTGTTATTCAACAGCCCCCACCCTTGCAAAGCTTGTTTGGGCATAAAAAAGTGTCTCTGCATTTGCGGCTGGATGACACGTGCAACGTGTGCATGGGTTTCTGTGGGTGCGTGTGTACAGCTCCATGTGTTGTTTTAATGTGTATAAAAGGCAGTGTACACTTCTGAGTTACCTGAACCTCTTGCACGAACGATCTGGAAAAGTGAGGTTGACCCTCGTGTCTCTTCTGCCTCCCTCGTGGTACCTAACACAACTGTCATTTTAAAATTCGAAATAGAAGCATAGACAGAGTGCTGTGCGTGCTTAGTTGCTCAGTTGTGTCCGATTCTTTGCTACCCCATGGCCTGTAGCCCCCCAGGCTCCTCTGTCCGTGAAATTCTCCAAGCCAGAATACTGGAGTGAGTAGCCATTCCTTCCTCCAGGGGAATCTTCCCAACCCAGGGATCGAACCCAGTTCTCCAGCATTGAAGTCAGATTCTTTACCTTCTGGGCCACCAGAGATTCAGTCTTAGTAGATGTTTTTTCAAATCAGTGACCTCTATTTCCAGAGCTAACATTCAGCATCACCCACATTGCTTCTCCCAGAGGTGGGAGAGGAGGCCTGGCCATGTAGCTGTGCCCTTTGGAATGACGGCCTGGGGTCCTGCCCCCGAGCAAGGTGGACACCTTTCTAAGTCACTCCACCACAGCTCTTAGCCCGGGAAAACTGGGTGATGCCTTTGTGGTCTTCTAAACACAAACACAAGCCAAACCTGTCTCTGATCTTTGTAACAGGGGAACTGACCAGGAAAATTCCCTTGCTCTTTTTCCATTTTTTAAAACTCTTCCTGATGAACCTGGATATGAATAAGACGAGGAATCCACAGCAGAAGATTACAGTGGAGGAAAGAATAAACACCGCCTGGATCTCAGTTGTACAAGACAACTTCCCCATGCCTTCCTCCAGATCCTCCTTTGTCTTGGTTAGAAACATCTTGAGACAGAACTGTCCAGTGGCCTCCTCTGTGATGTCATGATCACACGGTAACGATTCCAGGAATTAGAGTTCAGTGTGTCAGGGTCCTAACCCCCTCGTGCAGCAACAGTGAAGGGGTCCAGTAACCAATGAGGTGCCGACTCACAGGATGCAACTGAATGAATAGCAGAAGGTCCAGGACGTGGGTCCTCGGAAGACCGGGATTCTAGATGGGATGCTGTTACTGACTTTCTCCATGACCTTGAGAAAGCTGCACCCTTCGTGGCCATGGTCAAGGGGCCATCTATCTGGCTTGTGCAAGCAACTTTAAGAGAGCTTCTTTTTTGACTGAGATGACCTTGAATTGTGTCCTTGAGTCCACAGGCTGACTCTTCTCCTGAGCGATACCACAGTCTCAGTAACCTCAGAGGGACAGATGAGAGGAGGACTTCAGGATTTTTGTGTATCCTCTCAGTCGGAAAGGCAGAGTACTGGAGTTGCAGGAGGCAACTTTGGGAGGGGGAGCACTGGTTGATTGCTTTTGAGCTCAGGAACCTGTTCCCCCCATCTCTTCTTTTATGGGACCCTCTCCTTTCTTGCTTTTATCCCTGCCCTGTCAGCAAACCCTTTGGTCCAGTAGAGGTAAAGTTCAAAATGAGAGCAATAGCTTTTATTTCCTCTGGTGTTTTCAAAGGTGTAAGAAATGTCATGCCTTTCAATGTGCACAAGTAGTGGGCAAAATGTCAGTGCCCGGGGGAGGGGCTAGTTCCCCCAGTTATTGTGAAGATGAGTCTTCTTCATGCTGTTGTCTGTCCTTTGGGGCCCGCCTTGACTTGACTACCTGTGGCAAATGATAGTGATAGCTTTTCCTAGAAAGGCTACCATGGGCAGATTTCCTATAATCTATAATTTTCACAAAAGGCTGTCATTAAGCTCGTTGACTAGCAGAGGGCAGCATGATAAAGAACTCTGTTCTAGGAGTCCAAAGCTCTGAGCTCCAAACACAGTCCTTCTGTTAAGTTACTATGTGGGGTCTTCCAAGTCACTTACTTTTTAATAGTCTTACTTTAAGATAATACAGGCTTGATGGCATCTTTAAGAACTCAATAAGGTAGTGGGATCGTATTGCGAAAAGCACAAAACAATACAAGAAAAGGTACGCTTAGCTAGTAGAGTTCTTGTTATGAATGGCATTGATTCTAACGAAAAGGAGGAAACAGGCAGATAAAAGAAGGAAGGGAAGGGGGAAGGAAAGGAGGGAGGGAGGGGAGAAGGAAGGAAGGGACCAAAGGAGGAAGGATTTTGTTCATATCACACACTCACACTAGATGCCTACAGATATGTGGAAAATAAGATCACAGTTTCCAAGTCGAAGTTCATTCACCTCGTTGACTTAGTCTGGTTAAGCTGTCATCACCAATGATATTTTTCCACTTCCTGATGTTTGCCATTTAATATTGTCAAAGTACTACCTGTCCTCTGAGAGAAGTGCTATCAGCCAAGTGTGTATATGCACAGGACCTGGTAGTGGGGTGTGTGTGTGTATACACGGTGGCATGGTGTGTGTGTCTGTGTGTATGTGCCTCCTAGCACGCACGTTGAGCAGATACTATATTCCAAGAACTGGAAGCACGACGGAGAATAAAAAAGACTAGTTCATCCCTTCCCAGGGGATCCAGCTGTCAAAGGAAAACAGTTACAATTAGAAACTGGCCATGTGTCCGGGGAAGAAGTCAAGTATGTAGAAGGAGGGCCCTCACCCAGCTGAGGCTCCCCAGATGTGCTCAGGAGGCTGTCTTGAGTATGCCGATTGTGTTTGAAGCTGGGGTCTGAAACGGGAGAAGCTACCTAGGCCCAGAGCCTCTGTGGGCTTGGGGGAGCTGGACAAACGCTGTGAGGCTGGGGGTCTCTCGTAGGTGAAGGTGGAAGGGAAATGGCACTTGTGTACAGGCTGGTTGGCTGGAAAGCAGTGGCCCAAGAGAAGGCTGGGGATGTCAGGAGGGAAATTTCGTGTTCCAGTTTTCGATTAAAAAAAAAAAAATACAAAAAACTTCATCTTGGGACTTTCATGGAGGTCCAGTGGTTAAGAATCCACCCCAGGGCAAAGGAGCTGAGTGCCTGGCCTGGGAAGAGAACCCCTGCTGTGGAGCAACTCAGCCCGTGTACCGCAGCTACTAGCCCACGGGCTCTAACTGCTGAAGCCCTGTGCCTAGACTCCGCACTCTGCGACAAGAGAAGCCACCGCAAGGAGAAGCCCGCACATCACGACTCGAGAAAGCCTGCATGCAGCAACGAAGATCCAAACCAGCCAAAAATAAATAAATAAAACGAAAACTTTATCTTAAGAGGAAACGGTTGAAGGATTTTTAAGAAGAGAGTTAAGTGAGAGAATGCCGGTCATAAAAGGATGGTCCTGGCTTCCACGCAGAGAAAGCACTGGTCCAGAGAAGTCAGTCCAGGCAAGATGCTGGGTGGAGACAAGTGGGCAGGGGTGAGTCAGCGGAGTCCAGGGAGTCAGGTCAGCAGGCGGGGATGAGGGCGTGGCCACGTCCAGGCTGACCCCGCCCTCTGCCTGGTACTTCCGGTGGTCCTTGGGGGACCTTTCACTGCTATGCCCTTAAGATCGCACTTAAGAAATGAAGACTCTGGTACTGATTTTTTTTTTTTTTTTTTCAGTTCAGATGAATTTTTTAACATGCCAGTGATTTCATTAGAAAAATAGCTTTACTTTGTACACATCTCTGTAATTTACCTCTGGGCACTCAAATATTCTGGAAAAATTGTACTTTATAATGAGATTGAATAAATGTTTCATTTAAAAAATTTGCTCTCTTCAAGAAACATGCATCTGAGAAAGTAAGAACTTCATTTTTTAAGTGTACGGAGCAACACTCATGAACATGTGTGTGCGTGTGTGTGCCTATGCTTTTAATGCTTCTGAAAATAACAAATAATATTCAATATTATCTTTTAAGGGCCTAAAAGCATCCATCCCAGTTAATGATTCAACCCTCCCTTCCACTTTGACAAGCAGGGGTTTATTTTATACCCCCAGCTACATCCACAGCAACGGTCAAACACACCGGTCAAGATGTATTAGGCCTCAGTTCAGGCAGCTAGTCAATGACAAAACCAGGTCTAAAGTCAAAGATGGTTTCAGCTCCATAGGACACTCACTCCACAGAAGAAGCTATTTCTGAGATAGGCATCTTCTTGTTGACTTAATACATCCATCACTTTGGAAATGCTACACTGTCTCTCAAGATGTTTCTGAGAAGCTATTTTAGTCACCAAATCTTTACCTTTCAACTTCAATTTTCATTTTTGGTTTAATTCCTCTCTGTAAATTTGCATGGAATAGGCAAGATAGTAGATGAATCAATTTTAAGGAAAGCTTTCTTTTGAGGAAGATTTAATCCATATTCTATTTACATCTCTGAGCTATTGAAACCCACCCTTTAAAAAAGACATTGCACTTTTTTCCTTCTCTCTGGTGTTCCCCATTTATTCTAAGTGGACAGAGCACAGAAGATGGTCCACTGTGGTAGGGATTTTAGCCCAACAGAATGCCCATTCTATTTTTGGTGAGCATATGTTCTTAGGAATTATTGGCTTTTTTATTATACATTTTATAAACAATGCACTTGTATTTAAAATCCAGACAGAAACTTCCAGTTTTGTTTTTTGTTGAATTTGTGGGTTTACTTCTAAAGTGGAAGTCTTGCCATGGGCTTCTAATGCACCTCCAATCCTAACCATTGCCTCAGTAAAGTGAGGAGGCTGTTCTGGTGTTTGAGATTCTACCAGCTTTGACACATTGGTGAAGTCGCTCAGTCGTGTCCGACTCTTTGTGACCCCGTGAACTGTAACCTACTAGGTTTCTCCGTCCATGGGATTCTCCAGGCAAGAATACTGGAGTGGATTGCCATTTCCTTCTCCAGGGGATCTTCCCGACCCAGGGATCGAACCTGGGTCTCCCGCACTGGAGGCAGATGCTTTAACCTCTGAGCCACCAGGGAAGCCCTTTGACACATTATGAATCTTTAATTCTGTAAACCCAGATTAGTTCTCTAATAGATTGTAAACATCTTTCCATATTCCACTCTCTGACCTCATTTCCCATATGGATTCTTTTTTCAAAATGAACAAGAAACTCATATAATGCAATATCAAAGAAACCCAAACAGCCCAATTAAAAATGGGCAGAGAATCTGAATAGATTTTTTTTTTCCAAAAAAGACTTACAGATGGCCAACAGACACATGAAAAGATGCTCAACATCACTAATTACCAGGAAAACGCAAGTGGAAACCACAATGAGATATCACCTCACACCTGTCAGAATGGCTATCATCAAAAAGAAGTTGCAAGGGACTGCCCAGGCAGTCCTTCCCAGCAGGGCTTCCCTGGGGACTCAGACGGTAAAGCCTCTGCCTGCAATGCGGGAGACCTGGGTTCGATCCCTGGGTTTGGAAGATCCCCTGGAGAAGGCAAGGCAATCCACTCCAGCACTCTTGCCTGGAAAATCCCATGGATGGAAGAGCCTGATAGGCTACAAGGCTATAATCCATGGGGTCGCGAAGAGTCGGACATGACTGAGTGACTTCACTTTCACTTCCAATGCAGGGGGTACAGCTTCGATTCCTGGTTGGGGAGCTAAGATCCAACATGCCTCACAGCCAAAAAACCTAAACAAAAGCAATGTTGTAACAAATTCAATTAAAAAGTTTAAAGATGGTCCACATAAAAATATCTTCAAAAAAAAAAAAAAAAGAGAGAGAGAAGTAGCAAGGAGAAAAAGAAACCCTCATGCACTGTTGGTGGGGATGAAGGTTGGTTCAGTCATTATGGAAAACTGTATGGAGATTTCTCAAAAAACTGAAAATAGAACTATCATATGGTCCAGCGATTCCGCTCCTCAGTATTGATCCAAAGAAAACACACTATATCAAAAAAGTACATACAAGCCTACATTCATTGCAGTATTGTTTATGGTAGCCACAATATGGAAGCAACCTAAGTGCCCATCAGTAGATGAATGGATAAACAGGAAGTGGTGAAGGAGATAAGAAATAGGCGAGGGACATTAAGAGGTACAAAATTCCAGATGCAGAAAACAAATGAGCCACAGGTACAAAATGTACAAAATTAAAAACAAATGAGCAAGACGTAAGAAGCATCATTTCTGAGTGACGTTTTTATTAAAAGGGTATCTCCTTTGATAAGTTAACTTGGAACACAATTTTATTTCTTTTCAGTTCTCAAGGAATTACTTTTTTTCACAGAGGAAATACAGGTACCTAAGCCATAATCTCTGATTCCATCTCTAAATCCAGAACCTTGTTCCCTGGGCTATTTGATTAGAAAGATGCTGTTTTGGGAGAGAGGCCATCTCTTCCTATCTCTCTGCCTGGTCTCCCATCTCTTCTCACTAATTTGCTTTCTCTGCAGACTTATACTTCGTTTGGGAGTATTTACAAACTGTAAACATGGGTCAAATACATGGGGTAGGTAGGTTTACTTGGGTGAACTGCTAGGTTCAAAGTAAAGAATTTCCACAATATCTTTAAATTTCTGATTTTTTATTTCCGATTATTGTACTAGACATTTGGAGAGTGGGCCTCATAAATCCCAGTGCAAGTAGAACAAAAATGTTGAGACATGAGCCTTCCCTGTTTGGCCAGTAGATGGAAGTATTTCATAAGGAAATAGACAAAAGCAGGGTTTTGGTTGGTGGTTCTGGTTTTGTTGTTTTTAAGAGGATGGACAAAGATGCGGACAAAGGTCCGTCTAGTCAAAGCTATGGTTTTTCCAATGGTCATGTATGGATGGGAGAGTTGGACCATAAAGAAAGCTGAGCGCTGAAGAATTGATGCTTTTGAACTGTGGTGTTGGAGAAGACTTCTGAGAGTCCCTTGGACTGCAAGGAGATCCAACCAGTCAATCCTAAAGGAAATCAGTCCTGACTATTCATTGAAAGGACTGATGCTGAAGCTGAAACTACAATACTTTGGCCACCTGATGAGAAGAGCTGATTCATTGGAAAAGACCCTGATGCTGGGAAAGACTGAAGGCAGGAGAAGAAGGGGATGGCAGAGGATGAGACGGTTGGATGGCATCACCGACCTGATGGACACGAGTTTGAACAAGCTCTGGGAGTTGGTGATGGACAGGGAAGCCCGTGCTATATAGTACATAGGGTCGCAAAGAGTCAGACACGACTGAGCGGCTGAACTGCAGAAGATGGAAGACTCATCCCAGAAAAGAAGTAGAAAGGAGAAATGAAAATCAGAAGCTCAGAGCTTCTAAATGGACTAAAAACCCATTTTCTGTTGAGGTTTTCTCTATCCTCTGTGACTCTGTCCCTTTTGAAACAATAGAAGGATAAATTAAACAGTTCATAACTCTGGAGTTTTGTTTCTTTTTTAATACAATCTCTATGGATTCTTGAGAGTCTGAAAAAAATCTTTTCAGGACAGTGAACAATGCAATCAGCCTCTCCAGCAATCAGGCCAGCTGAACATGAAGCTGGTGACCTCACTGGAATGCTTAATGCCCATCAGCAAGAGTGGTGTGAGAGGAACCACGGGGAGGCCTGAGTTGGCAGCTCCAACCAATGATTCCGGCTGGGGTTCCAATGCAAGAATCACAAAGCCATTGCTGTGTCCCTCCTCTTGCCTGCTCCTGTTTAGAACTACTGGTCTACCATGGCCAAGCTAAGGTGGATAACCAACCATTGTACCAGCAGCTGGTTTCATGAGTCCTCTGGGTACTATGTGAGTGTGTTTCCAATATCCCAATTTCAGTGAACTGTGTGTTCGAGTTTCTAGGCAAAATCATATCCAACGTGGAAATTAGATTGAAAAACGGAATTGCCGCCAACAGCAGAGGAGATGAAAGTCATCATTTCTGTATCAGCTCCCACTGAATTGGTGCACTCATCCACACACCCCTCTCCAAATACCCCAGTCTCCTTGTAAGTTTCAGCAGGAGATGAAAGGACTGGATTTTTAGCTCCAAGTTAGTTTTGGGGAAACAATCCAACAGTTTTCCAAGTATGTCAGGAGAGAAATGAAAACTCTACAGATAAAAAATAACTTCTAGAAACCAAATTTCATCTACATATTTTTAAAGAAAATCCCAACAAATAACAAGCATGCATGA
>NW_024070191.1:30765741-30824755 GCF_014754425.2 Oryx dammah | reverse complement strand
AATGCCCTTGATATAGAGTTTCAATGTAACTGCTGCATTAATACACTTATTTTCTTCTTGTAGTATGTCCTTGAAGTAAGGGCTTTTTAAAATATAATATGCAAAAACTATGTAGATAAGCATTGAGGTATAAGAATTATTGAGCATTAAATCTATTTATCCCGAAGTTCTTTTTTTTAAACGAGGAGATCAAGGCAGAGGAATATATTCTTCAATTTACAAAAGCAAAGTTATCATCCCCAACCCCCCCACCCCTACCCAATCCAAATGCATGGCATTTTGGAAGGAAAAAGATAAACCTACAAGGGTTAGTCATCGTCAAGCTCCAGTGGGCAGTTTCTTTGGTAAGATCTTTGGGCCTCCTGAGTATTTTAAAACATCTTTTGATCTCACTTCTAAGAAGCAATGAACTTATTTGGGGGGTGGAGCAGGAGAATGCTATAGAAGAATGATGGATCACAACCTTTCTGGCCAGGAGAGACAGGGAAAGAAGAAAGCAATTTGCTGGCAACATATTATTTGCTGGTTGAGAAAGCCAAACTCCATGGAGCAGCCATTGCTGAGCAAGCTCCCTGGCCCTTCCTCATTTACACTGTCTATAACCACTAGTGCCAAGAGCTGGGGCCGGATGCCACCACACTTAACAGTCAGCCCTTCGTATCTGTGGATGCGAAACTTGGCAGATTTGAAGGGCCAACCGTCCCGCGTCATTTTATATATAAGAGACTTGAGCATCTGGGGTTTTGGTGTGAGTGGTCCTAGAACCAACTCTCTGGGGACACCGGGAACCACCGTCCTCACCAAAGCAAAGGGGTGTGTGTGTGTGTGTGTGTGTGTGTGTCACTCAGTCATGCCTCTTTGCGACCTTCTGTCCATGGAATTCTCTAGGCAAGAATACTGGAGTGGAGTGGTTTGCCATTCCCTTCTCCAGGGGATCTTCCTTGACCCAGGGATCAAACCCTTGTCTCCTGCATTGCAGGCAGATTTTTACCATCTGAGCCACCAGGGAAGACCACCAAAGCGAAGGTAGTTCTTTAGAAATCTTGCCATTAGGGAGCAAACAGCGACTAATTTTTGCCTTCAAGGCCCTCCCACCACTATCTGCTCCCCCCTTTTTAAAAAAGGGTTAGGGTTTTTTTGTGTGTGTGTTTTTGTTTTTTCCACCTTGGGGCACAGGTGAATGAGCCCTTCTAAAATCGCACCTTTGCAGTTTTCTGCTCAGAGTTGGGGAAGAAATGGAGTCCTGAGAAATGGTGGATAAAACAAAGCCTGTGTCTTCCTTTATTTGTCAATGCTGCCTTGGCTCAGCTCAAGGAAGCTGGAGAGAGGGGGTGTTTGGGACCCTGCACAGGAATCTCATGAGTTTGGGATCGGGTTGCTCTGGAGACCTTTCCCCTTTGGATTTTCAGGAGTCAGACAAACTGAATTTAGGTTTGCAAAGTTAATCCTTGCCCTGAGGCACCATCCTTGGATTAATAAATCTAATGAAAGAACCAAAATAGTAAATTATTTTACTGCATTTCCACTCAAAATGTTTTCTTCTGCTTGGACCTTTCTTGCTGCAAACACTATTTTATGAGTGATCTCAACCACAGATAATCCAGATCTCCCCCAGAAATTAAGAAATAGGGGAGTCTTTATTTCTGGGCTTCCCTGGTGGCACAGTTGCCAAAGAGTCTGCCTGCAATGCAGGAAAAATGGGTTCAATCCCTGGGTCAGGAAGATCCCCTGGAGAAGGAAATGGCAGCCCACTCCAGGATTCTTGCCTGAATATCACATGGACAGAGGAGCCTAGTGGCTACAGTCCATGGGGTCACAAAGACCTGGACACGACTGAGGGACTAATACTTCTTTGTAAAAATCATTAATGAGATGATACAAAACAAAGCACCAGGGGTTGCCAGAGGGGAAGGATGGGAAGGAGGGATAGTCTGGGAGTTTGGGATTGACAATGATTTTGTTAATTATTCAAAGTAATTGCACCCTTAATACATTTGCTAATTGTTTCCTATTTTAGAATGCAAATTTGGCTGCCACACTGTGTGCTATATGATCCACTGTAAACTATTAATACCAGTATTTTCAAGGTTAAGAAGAAATGAGTTCAGTATCTTCTCATCCCATTAAAATCTAAACATTCAAAGTACATAAAGAGAAAAAACATGAGTGAGCCTCCCCGGTGGCTCACCTGGTAAAGAGTCTGCCTGCAATGCACGAGACCAGGGTTCGATCCCTGGATCTGGAAGATCCCTTGGAGAAGGAAATGGCAACCCACTCCAGTATTCTTGTCTGGGAAATCCCCAGAGGAGTCTGTCAGACTACAGTCCATGGGGTCACAAAGAGTTGGTCACGACTGAGCAAATTTGCTTTCTTTCAGCTTCTTCATTTGAACTAGTTTCAACCATCCATCCAAACATCATTTCATCAAATAGATATTTCTGTGTTCTCTATGCTTTTCCTCCTCCTGATGTTACACTAACATTGGGGATACTAGAATAAACAACAACAAAAACAAACTAAAGCAGAGAAAGGTAGAAGAAATTCAACAAGTCTCCCCTAGAAAGACAGGAGTGCAGTAAGAAAGATGGCCCAGGACTCTTCTTGAATTTGAGAGTCCTCCCTAATCCTTTCTGCAGCTGAAGAAAAAGTTTCTGGGGGCCCTTTTGGTTTCCAGACTTTTTTTCTAAACCTGCCACACATGGGTTGCCATTCTTTCTCATCCCAAGTCCCCTACCTGGTTCTGGAGTGAGGCAGCAGTTGGCAGTAGGGATGCTCAGAATCTAGTACCCCAGCCTGGCCAAACCACACTCCAATAATCATATCATTAACCTTGTGATCGGGTGTGGGGCTGGGGACGAGCCAGGTCAGCTTCCCTGAGGGCTGAGGCTCCCTACTTTGAAAAACATGCATTTCTATCTAATGGGCAATCTGTCACTTGCCTTCTAATAGGAATCAGCTGCTCCTAGAATAATCATTAAACAAACTGACAGCATTTGAGAGCTGGACTTCCCGGCTTCAGTGCTGCCTGGCTGAAGCAAGCATGTGGAATGAAAACAAACACAACACATCACTGCACATCTTTTAGAAATGCATTAGTCACAGGAGAATCACAGCCTCTGCAGATGCTGACTCTTCCTCTGTAGAATCCAGAGGTCCTTTGTGGCCAGGGGCCAGCGCCCTGGACCCCAAGTGATGGCTTTGAGTCTTGACTTTGCCACTTACCAGTGCTAGGGTGAGAAAAGTCTCCTGGGAGATACAATACCTACCTCGAAAATATCTGTCTCATGGATTGCATGAGAGTCAAGTTAGCTGCTATGAGAAAAAGCACCTTGTGAATTTAAAGAATTAAGCCCTTAGTGTGATGGTAGTTTGGACACTCGATAATCACAGCTGCCAGGGTTCCATATTAAACACTTTATGTAGATGGTCTCACCAAATCATCACAACAGTGCCTGGTAGATATCAATTCCCCTACTTTAGAGATGGAAGATTTGAAGTCCAGAGAAATTCAACACTTCACCCATGTCTCTGAGCTAACAAGTGGTGCTAATGATTCAAAGCCCAGTCCACAGTATAGCTGACTCCAGAATCAGTGTTCTCATTGATAGGGTTCGGGACAGGTGACCCAAAACAGGTCACTCGGCATATTAAATATCTTAAGGAATTCTTTTTTCTTTTAATGGGAAGAAGCAATTTTTTTTTTAACTGCTTTGCCATCCTTCCTCCCTGAAACAGGTCATAAAGGTCCCCTGTGAAAAGTAACTCTCTCTATGCAGGGCAGGACAAAGACACTCTTAGCACCAGAGACAGGAAATTTAGGGCCAAAAAGGCTCTATAAGTGAACCTTGCTAAAATCATCCTTATCTTCCTAGTTATTTCTTCTCCATGAATCACCCCTGGCCCAACCCCTTTGTGTCTTTTCCATTCTTCACAAATTTGCTATTTCTTGGACAAAATAGCTTTTGGAGCTGGTCACTTCCTCTGTTTTCATTCTTTGGTGATCGCCTTCATCCACATGTGAAAATTTCATTCTCTTTGTATGCTTTTCTCTGACTGCCTTGGTCAGATTGGTTTCCAGACCAAGCCAGGGACCCTAAGAAGATGGAAGGAAATTGTTTTCCCCCTCGACATCACTGTTTCCTCCTCTGCCTCAAGAGGATTGAGGGAACTTTGTCCTCTTCTGAATCACTGTTCAGCAATGCTGCCTGACAGCTGGCCTGTTACGTACAGACTGCTGCCTTTATCTTGGAGAGGGGGGCGGGCGCAGATAAAACCTTTGGCTTCTGAGGCTGCTTCCCTGCAGAGAGGTTAAACCTCCTTCCTCCTCTTAGCCCTCGTGATTCATTACAAAGGGGCACTCGATACTAATGAAGGCTCTTTAATGGCCTTGTAGAGCTATCCTGATTGCCTCCAGTGCTCTGATTGGGAGATCTTGTTGTTTCTTAGGGGAGCTCTTCACACTAAGGAGGAGAGAAGTGGACATGAGTTGGAGGCAAAGAGGGGAGGGCGCTGAGGGATGAGGCCAGTCCCCACACCTAATTAGCCGCATTTTGCAGCTGGCACGGAGGAGAGCTCTTCTAAGGAGAAGTCACAGTAAGATGCTGTGATGCTTTAATGGCATGACCATCTCCTGGGAGACAGGAAAGAGAGGACTCTGGGTGACTGGCCCAGGTCCCGTAGAAGTACTTTGACTTGAGATCTCAATCCTGGAAACTGTTCACAACAGGGAAAGAGCTTTGATACACTGAAATGCACTGGGCAACAGGACAAATAACCTATCAAACACCATCTGACATTGAGTACTTGAAGTGTGTAGCTGGAATTACATATCATTACTTTTAAGGTGCATGATCCTTGTTTAGGGTAGGGTTGGCAGTAGGCATTTACTTCTTGCATATTTGTTTCATTTTGATAAAAAAAAATCAGGAAGCTGAGATTTATAGATCTTCTTTGGCTCCTCCAGTGCATTTTGCAGAATCTGTTCACACCTTAAAAAAGATGGGTTTGGTGGAGGAGATGGCTGTGCAGAGAAGGCAGACACACAAAAAGCAGAGGGAAACTATGAAGAAGCTTTTAGTGCTTAATTAGAACCTCAGGTGTGCAGCCCTAAAGAGGGACATGAGACCAGATGATTTTTCATGGAGGAGACAGTAATAAGGAGCAGGCAGAGTTCAGAGGGTGAAGGAAATAGAGAAAATCCTTCCAGTTGAGAAAAGGTCATGAAATTCAAGAATGAACATACATGCAGCGGTGCGGGGCCGTCTGGGAGGAGAAACATTGTGAGCGGACTCAGACCACCTGGGAAGCTTGGTCCTCGGGTCTGTCTGCACATGAGAATCACCTGTGATGCTTCAAAGTCAATGCAGACGCCCTCCTCACAGGTCTTTCTGTTTTAGAAATTTATCTGCAAATCTCATTTCTCTTATATACAATCTAGCACTGCAATTAAGAAGAGACATAGTTTAAAGGAAAAAAAAAACATGCTTTGCGATCTAAAGGTCAGTGCTTCTATCCCTGACCAGGTCTATGATCTTAACGACAAGGTAAAGAGCATCCTTGAGTAAAGTGGGTGTCGTCTAGGACTATTATATAGGAGATATGGGAAAATGGCTAGATCTCAAAGACACTGGCTTCTATTTAAGCTGTTTGGAAATGGAATAAGGTGTGCCTGTGTGTGTGTGTGTGTGTGTGTGTGTGTGTGTGCTTATTTGCATCAGACTCTTTGCGACCTTACGGGCTGTAGCCCGCCAGGCTCCTCTGTCCATGAGATTCTCCAGGCAAGAATACTGGAATGGGTTACCATTCAGGGATTGAACCCGCGTCTCCTGTGTCTCCTGCACCGGCAGGTGGATTCTTTACCATTAGTGCCACCTACGGAAATTGAATAAAATATATAATAATAAAGACTATAAAGTATCTTTCTGGGACTCAAGAACCACAAGACAATAAAGCAACGGCTTCTTGACTTTTGTGGATAACATTTAAGATTTTTACTATTTAGGAATATATAGCTTCATTAGTAATTTTGCAGACCTTATGAATTTGAACTTGATGTTCTAGAATGGGCTAGGATACTGAGTCTCTTGGTAGGTGAGCTTAACAGATTCTCTGTATCTAAATCTTGACTCAACTCTGTTGTCTGCCTGGCCCTGTGTATTCACTACAGTTCATGATTAAAGTTAAAAATAAAGCAACACCAAAAAAGCTACACTTTTAGATCTTTTGAAAAATGACCTTGAGAGAAAGTCAACAACTAAGTTTGGGATAAAAGTTAAGGTGCTCAAACGTTATGTTTCTCAGCCAGAAAATAATATTAAGGACTCAAATAGTGAGTTTAGTTCAGAACTATAATGTACTCTGTAGAAAGACAAGGGTAAGCAATCAGTGATATCTCAGCAATTGCTTCCACCAGGATTAATTTTAATATCTGTATAAAAGGCATTAGTACTGAATTTACAGAATCAGTCATTGTCTATGGGGCTTACTTAAAATTTTACATTATATCTCATAACATTTTATGGAGAGAATGATAGATAACGGTGGTATTTTCAAATTTGTGGATTTAAGAAGGTCTTGGGACATTTCCCATTGGAATGTGTATTTCTTAAAGTATTGATGATATGGTCCAGATAAGAAGAACAAAAGAATCTAGAGAAGAGAGGATGCAAAGCAGTTAAAAAAGAATTCCCTGAACACTGTCAGATATGGATCTGGAGATAACACTCTGAAGGACTAGAGTCCTAATAGGTTGATAAGGGTAATGCAGATGAAAAGGCAGTAATGTGCTGATGCAGGTAGGAGGCTGGAAACTCCTAAAAATGCATGACATGAGTTAGGAAATTTATGTGAGCCAACGCCGGGAGCTATAAATGGGGAGTTTCCAAGACCAGGGCTAGAATTCCAGTCCAGTCCGTTCCCAACTCTGTGACTTTGAAAAAGTCCTTTTATTCTCTTTGAACCATAACTTCTTTTTCAATTGGTTGTGACCCACAGCATGTGGAATCTAGTTCCCTGACCAGGGATCAAACCTTTGCCCACTGCAGTAGAAGCCAGAGCCTTAACCACTGGACCACTAGGAAAGTCCCTTAATTTCTCAGTTTGAACTTACATTTCTTTATCTGTAAAATGACTGCAGGGGCCTGGGTGATATCTGAGTTATAGTTCAGTGATTTTATGGCTTGTATATAGTCATACTATATACAGGTATGCATCTATTTTTATCCTTCTACTGTACATTAGATAGTGAATATTTTCCATGTCACTGAAATTACTCCAAAATATTGTTTCAAAGACTGTGTAATGTGTAATCTATTAATTAGCCATTTTCTAGGTATTCGGGTTTTCAATGTTTTTAATTATAAAAATGCTACCATAAGTATCTTTGTAAATATTTGTCCCCTGCTGTAGTGACTTCCTTGAATTGAGTCTTAAAAGTGAAATTACTATGTCAATGAAAACAAGCCTTTTTTTAGATGTTTGATATTTATCGTCAAGTCTCTTCTTGGAAAGCTCTTATCATTTTTATTCCCTCTTGAGCTCCTGGGTCTTCTCTTTTCCACCTACATTGCTGTGTTTCACATTTTCCACGTGTCAGTTCAGGTGATAATTTCATTTATCTTATCATTTTAATTTCTATTCCTTCTTCATTTTTAAATGCACATGCATTTATAAGTCACAGTTCTTCATGCAGGGTAGAAAAATATTTTTCCTCAACCTTCTTAGGGTCCCTGGCTGGGTCTGAAAATTAAACTGACAAAGACAGTTGGAGAAAAACAGACCCTTTTTATTGAATTTTTACATGCACAAGGGAGTCTTCACATGAGAATGAAGACCAAAAGAAGGGACCAGAGCAGGAAGCTTTTATGGCTTTTAGACAAAGAATCGATACATTTGCAAAGAACTGACAAGACAAAGGGTTTGGACTAGAGGTAGTAAACAGTGAAGAAGTAACTAGGAAAATAAGGGCTTAACAAAGGTTTGTTTGCAGAGTCCACTGGTGCCATATCTACGCTAATACAAATCTATTTCCAGAACCGAGAGTTTGTAATTTTCCTTCAGGTGAAAAAAGGAGAGTGTTTTCTGTGTTTACTGTTTCTTAATTGCCTTCAGTTCAGAATAATTTTTATGTCCAAGAGGCATATTTTGGGAGTGATATATCCTGGTTTCCTATGTTCACTAGTAAATTATCTGCTGGTATTCACTGACCTTTTTTTCCCATTGGAAAGACAGTCCTTTGTCTCAGTGTTGAGAATACTTTTCACGTTAGTGAGAATTACTGTGTTTGTCTCTTCTTTGGTAATCCATAGGTGTCTTGGCCTCACCTGTCACTGATGACAAATTTTCTGCCAATCTTAATGTTCAGAGTCTCAAGCAGTTCTGGGGTCCCCCTCACCACATTATTCTTTAGGAACCTGGTTAGGGAAGGGGAGGAACTCACATAAGGATCAGGTATCCATACCTTTTCTTGATGGCTGCTCCTTCTGTCTCCAAGTCCCTGACAATCAGCCCGATGCTTTTCACCATATTCCTGAAGCAATGTGGGGGCTCTTCTCTCTGGTCAGTCTGATGGGCTCCTCTACATTTTTAAGCTGCTCCTTGGAAGAGGTTTCCCACTCCAGGGTAGTGAGATTCCCCAACTCTCCAGCACAACTTCTCAGACAGCACAAGTGTGCCAAGGGCGGAGGTGGTGCTGTGGGGGCCAGGCCAACTTCAGACTTTTCTTAGAAGCCATCTTCCTACTGATCTCAAGGTTCTGACACTTTCTTTCAGCAGACATGCTCACACAATTTTCCCCTTTCTGTCCAGTCTACCTCTCAGATCTGCAGACACATTGGAATGTGTCCAATAGTCATGTTCTCTCTTTCAGACTGGCTCCCAGAGCCCTCCGATGCAAGGCAGGTTGCAGCATCCCTTTCCTCTTGAAGCATTCTCTGGCAGTTGGGTAGCTTGTCCGCAGGTAGGGCTGTTCCCTCCCAGAACAGTGAAGGAAGTGCTACGTCCTGATGTCAGGAGGACTCACAGTGTCCGTTAGACCCTTCCCCAAATACTGCTATGCGGCATGCGGATGCTTCTCCCAAGTTTGTTACTGATTAAGAAAAAAAAGTTTTTGTGATGTGGACCATTTAAAAAATCTTTATTGAATATGTTACAATGTTGTTTCTGTCTTCCATTTTGCATTTTGGGCTTCAAGGTATGTGAGATCTTAGCTTTCCCACCAGGCACCCCCTGCACTGGAAGATGAAGTCTTAACCACTGGACCACCAGGAAAGTCCCATTACTGATGCTTTCCAAGTACAGAAGTTCATATTTTCATATAAACAAATTTAGGATCTTTCTCCCTTCATGATCTGTTCCACTTTCATTCTGTGTTGAAAATGCCCCCAAGTCTGAACTCTGTTGTTCATCTGGAAAAGATTTTCAATGAAAAGCTTAAAAGAGGAAAAGTAATAACTTGCCCCGATCATTTACTGCAGGCTTCTTTGGGGGCTCAGTGGTAAAGAATCAGCCTGCAAGGCAGGGGGCACTGGTTTGATCCCTGGGTCAGGAAGTCCCCTGGAGGAGGGCATGGCAACCCACTCCACTATCATTGCCTGAAGAATCCCATGGATAGAGGAGCCTTGCAAGATACAGTCCATGGGGTCGCAAAGAATCGGGCATGACTGAAGCGACTAAGCATGTATTACATCATTTATTGCAAAATTTATCAGTTCATAGTGATTAAAATTTATCAATTTGCCAGAACTATCAGGCATATGCATCCAAGTGACAGAGGGAAAAAAAATCATAAAATAGACCATAAGTAAGGATGTAATGAGTATAGAGAAAACACTGCATGTGAGTGAGAAGGAATCTTATTATTCTATGAATAGTATGGAAAATTGGCTACTTAGGTAAAACACCAAGGTAGAACTATGAAGTACATGTATAGCTATTTTAACCCAATTTCAGGTAGGCAATTTTACTTAAGGTGTCAGATACTGCTTTGGGTATTGAGGACACAATTGTGAAATAAATAGACAAAAACTCTGATTTATTCTAGCCAGAGAAATATACTTCATGTGAATGAAAAAATAAGTTAATAAACAGTTTTACAATATAAATGCTACAAAGGAAATGAATGTGCTGAAGAGTTAGAGGAGCGGGGAGGAGGCAGAATGACTTGTGATGAGGTGGTCCTAGAAAGCATCTCTAAGAAGATGGAGTTGGAGCAGAGTCCACAGGAAGCACGTCTTCAGTGAAGGAATGAGAAACAGCAAGATGTCTGCAGGTGACGGCAACTGGAGGGGTGGCCCTCTAGTCTGCGCTGATGGTCTGAGTATCAGAGGGGCTGGGATGGTGTGAGAAAAGCAAGGAGAGGTGTGGAAGCAGCAGTGAGAAGAACACACCGCCTCACTGCCCTGCAGTACTGGGGAGGGCAGGGAGATAAAAGGCCTCCCCTTGAAAAAAAACGTGGCAGAAATGGAGTTCTTTGGAGAAAGATGGTTTTCAATAAAGGCAAAGCCATGAAGCTGGGAAAGATTGAAGGCAGGAGGAGAAGGGGACAACAGAGGATGAGATGGTTGGGTGGCATCACAGACTCAATGGACATGAGTTTGGGTAAACTCCAGGAGTTGGTGATGGTCAGGGAGGCCTTACTTGCTGTGGTCCATGGGGTCGCAAAGAGTCGGACACAACTGAATAACTGAACTGAACTGAACTGAAAGCCATGAAGAGTTAGAAGATTTACTTTTTCCAGAAAAGGAAATCCAAGGTGCACAGCAGAAGCTTTGTAAGGGCGGGAAGGTGTGGGGAACATACTGGATGATGGGATGTTCCAAACAGGAAGAAAGTGACAGTGGAGACAGCAGTAAAGAGATGAGAGAACAGACGGTACTTAAGTAATTTGGGAAGCAGGGCATTGTGGGATTATCTCTTATCCTCTCCTAGAGGAAAAGTGAAAGTGTTAGTAACTCAGTCATGTCTTTGAGACCTCATGGACTGTAGCCTACCAGGCTCCTCTGTCCACGGAATTCTCCAGACAAGAATACTGGAGTGGGCAGCCATTCCCTTGTCCATAGGATCTTCCCAACCCAGGGACTGAAGCCAGGTCTCCTACATTGCAAGCAGAGTCTTCACTATCTGATCCAGCAGGGAGAGGTAGGGGAATGCTTATTTCTACTTATAGTCCCAAGAAATTAACTGAAGTGGATGGATGGTTCTCTGTAACTCCAGATGATGTTTGTATAATTTGTGTAACAATCTTGATTGGGGCTCAGACTGAGGCATGAGGAGCAGGTTGAATGATTCTCACTGAGAGTGAGAAGCAAGGTGTTAGTCTTTGGGTGCTTATTTCCTCAATCATTTTCTTTTATAATGGTCAGTCATGAATATAGGGATTATTTCATAAGCTAGAGTTATAGTCACTGATACCAGAAGTCAGAGGTGGAACTGTCCAACAAAGAAAAAAAAATGCATAAGTTGTTAATTCTACTAAACAGTGCCAGACTGTGAGCTGTAATAATTTGGAAAAGAATTTTAAACCCTAGAAAATGTCATCGGGTATTTGTCAATACTGCTGAAAATCATGTGTATCAGTCAGCTTTAGTTGCAAGAAACAGAAAATGACCCTTACAAAAAGAAAATGAATTTATATTAGAATATTAGCTACTCACAGTAGCTTGCATAGTTAAGAATGCTGGACCAGTAAACGTGTGGACCGTGGAGCCAAAGCAATAGAAAACAAAAACCACACACAAATCTGGTCTGTTGGGAAACCCACATCATGGCCAATTGTAATTGGCAAAATGGAGCCCCAATGAAGTCCACTTCCCAATCCCCAGAAACTATAAATAGAATACTTTATGTGGCAAAAGGGGCTTTGCAGATGTAGTTCAGATAATGGACCCTAAAATTAAGAGGCTACCCTGTTTTATCCAGGTTCATCCAGTCTCATCATATAAGCCTTAAAATAGCTTTTCTGACCAGATGCAGGAGAGATGTGGCAGGGGGAGAAGTCAAATTCTAAGCATGAGTAAGACTCTGCACCACTGATAGTTTGAAGATGGAGCCAGAAACATGATGAGCAGGGTAGGTGGCCTTAAGGAGCTGAGAGAGGGTCCTGTATGACAGCTAGCCAGAATGTGGGGAGCTCAGCCTGCTACTGCAAAGAACTGAACTCTGCCAACACTTTGCATGAGCCTGAGAAGTGGATCAACAATGACACCCAAGACAAGGCAATGGTAAGACCAAGACCCAACTGCTTCTACCTGCATTTCAGCAAACACTGGGCCTCAGTTTATTACATAAATAGCAAGATGCAAGAGCAGTCAAAGGTTCTGGTCCCACACACCAGAGTAGGAACCTCTCAGATTCCCAGAAAGGATGACATCTCTCCATGCCAGAAAGGATGACATCTCTCCATGCCAGAAAGGATGACACTAAGCAAAAGCATCCGGATGACTATAATGCAAACTGTGGACTATCTCATCGCTAAGGCACCAATTAAGGCTACAGCTTAGCAGTTTTATATCCTCTAACTCTATTCTGATGGGGGGAAGGGGCCGGGAAGAAAGTCCCATACCTCATCCTTACCTAGGAAATGACTTATAGGAAGATTAAGTGCAGGGAAAGATGATCTCACAGAAGTTTTCTATGATGCTCCCATGCTCTCTTGCTCTGGGAAGATCACGGGCACCCTGCCCAGGCTCAGAAGAGCTGTGCTTCAGGCCTTCATCTGCTTGGTCTATGCAGAAACCTGCAGGGTCAGCAGAGTGCATGGCAGAGCCATTCCTGTACATGGATTCTCTTTCACAGTCTCCAGATAAGAGCTCAGGCAGGTCACCACCTTGATTGTTTTTTCTTATGAGACCCAGAGTGGGGAAATCAGTCATGTCATCCCAAACTTCTAACCTACAGAACTGCAAAGAGAATACATTTGCATTGTTTTAAGGTGCTAAGTGTTAGTCTCTCAGTCACGTCTGACTCTTTGCGATCCCATGGACTATAGCCCACCAGGCTCCTCTGTCCATGGAATTCTCCAGGCAAGAATACTGGAGTGGGTTGCTATTTCCTTTTCCAGGGGATCTTCCCTACCCAGGGATCAAACCCGGGTGTCTTGTATTGCAGGCAGTTTCTTTACCAGCTGAGCCACGAGGGAAGGTTCCAAGGTGCTAAGATGGTTGTCATTTGTTACACAGCATTGGAACACATATGGGCTTCCCTTGTGGCTCCACTGGCAAAGAATCTGCCTGCAATGCGGGAGGCCTGGTCTCCATCCCTGGGTTGGGAAGATCCCCTGGAGAAGGGAAAGGCTACCCACTCCAGTATTCTGGCCTGGAGAGTTCCATGGACTGTATAGTCCATGTGGTCACAAAGAGTCGGACACGACTGAGCAACTTTCACTCACTCAGAACACATATGAGCTCTATTCACCAGGACAGTAAGGCACTTAACTGAACGCTGTTGGTGGCATTTCAGGTATTGGTGCTCTTGGAAAATGGATGCACCCCACATCTACTTTCGGAGAAGTTCCTCCTGCCTCGATTTTTCGCTTTACCAGTTCCTTCTTCAAGGTCCAGTGGTTGCTCGGTATTTGGGTGTGCAATCACGTGTCCATGTGCTGAATACAGGGAGGGTTTGAAAGGGAGTGCCTGAGCTTTTGGGGTGGAATTAGTCTCTGCTTCTCTTCCACTCATAATGTGAGAAATCCCCCAAATAGTGAAATGAGATTCAAATTATCATCAGGAAGAAAGTGTTGTCACTGTTAATTATCACTCTTTTGTTGTCCAATACCGAGATTGCAGGCTCCTACGGTTTCCAGATTTCACTATTTCAGAATAGTGCTTCCATGAAGAGACTCAGGAATGGTCCCATTGAATCTGAAGCTGTAACACACTTGGCTACCCTGAGCTTTTCCAGCAACTGACTAAACCAAAAGAAATGTCTGTGATACGGGAATACTGATCAAGAACATGGTTGTTGATTAACTCATTGTGCGACTGCGTAAGATGAAATTTGTGAGATGGTTATTATGCGTGTAAAACTAAGAGGGGAGCCTTTCACTCTCATCTCTTGGATCCTGCACCTGTGACTTCAGGAAGGAAGAGCTCCATTTCTGGTTGTTGGTGTGGAGTGAATTCCAATTCTATGCACAACACCTCTGTTTTGTTGGGTGTTTTCCCTTAGTTAACACAGAGTCTTCACGAAGCACTCAACTGACTTTAACAGAGTTAGCTGCTCCTAGATGATGGATTGGAGGATAAGATCAGTAAATCCTAAGGGATTCTTTCACTGTAAACTGAATTCACTGAAAAGTGAGCTTCTTGGACTATTACTCTCTTTTCCAAAATTTATTTGAAGTGCTTCAACTTCGCAGTGTGGGGTGTGTGAGCATATCTAAATTAACATTGATCTAGAGTGCAGGAATGGTCGCATAGCATGTGAAGTATGTTAGTTGCTAATGTACTTTTCAGAATATATCAGAGCGGGTTGGTTAGAATCTGAAAACCTTACTGTATAGTTCACACTCCACTACAGTAAGTGCCTCACATATCAGTCTGATTTGGCACCAGAGGGTTTATTAATTAACATAAAGAATATTAAATTATGTCATTGGAGAAATGAATAGTGTCAATATATGTCAGGCAGAAAGATTTGAACAGAAAAAAAATCTATGCTTGTTTGATTAACACTCTGACAATCCCAGCAGGCTAATAGTTTTTGAGCAGTACCCTAGATTTTGAACTCCACTCATTCCCAAGTTCCCCACTTTATAGAGAATTCTTTGCTCTAATGAAACTAGGAACATAACTGTTTCCACCATCAGAATACTTGTTGGGGCTGGATGAGCCTTTAGTGCAAGTGACTTGCAGAGTATGTAGAGAGGAGAGTGTGGAGAGGGTGGAGAGTGGGGCTTCACTTGAGTTGCAAGACCACATTATTCAGATATCTTAAAACCTGCTCACCAATCAATATTGGTACTTGTGGCAATATTTGCAGCAATATCGATGGCACTTTTGGTAGCATCAACATTGGCACTTAGGTACAGTTTTTGCTTTCTTTAAAGCACAATATCTGGCAATGATATTGCAGAGGAAAAAAAAATGGCTCCAACCATCACTAATCACTGGAGGCAACCAATATCCACCCCAAAGAACCTAACAACTCTGAAGAGCTGATTAACCTAGGTCAGCCTTAATAAAGGTACCATTAGGGTGAGTAATGCATTCTAGTAGGGCCATAGTGGTGATAGTGGTAGGTATATGGTGGCCACGGATAAAATTTTCTGGCTATTCCCTGGGTTGTTTCACTGATATACAAGAATGAGTTGGCTTAGGTCAACCCCGGTCTCCTTGCGGATAGTGCCTGCTGCCAAGTGTCTCAAAATAGGTCATTTGTCACTTCCATTGCCATCCTCCGAAGGATGCTGAATGCTTGACCCAATCTACTAAGAACCATCACATCCTTGAGATGCCATATGAAGCTGCGTTGTCTTTGAGTCCTTCAAGGGCTGGAGCCATGGGATAACTTGAGGAGCAACAGAAAGAATGACAATATTCCTGACTCTGTGTTGACGTTCTCATCTGAGTGCTCTTTGGGCTGAGAGTCTCACAAGATGTCTCGAGGAAAGAACTCTTTTATCCTGTGGTTTTTAACACCCTTCTCCATGAGAACTGAAAACCCGCAGCTCAGGAAACACTGAGTGTGGAAGACATTGTTCCAAGACCTTTTTATCCCCAATGTCTCTGCATAATATGACTTCCTCAAGCCAAACAAACATTCTGTATATATAAGCTCATGCAAATAGACACTGAAAGGAAATAAGTGCTCATGCTTGAGGTTATATGTGGGGAGAGCAGTGTTGTGGAATCCCATATCAGCCTGTCTTTAGGATGAGGTCATATTACAGTAATGCATACCAAGGTGAAAAAATTATATTTTGTGAAGATTAGTCATTATTCAATCTAGTGTGATTTCCTTGTTGTGTCTAAGGCTTTTGATACTTGCAATACTTCAGGACATTTATTATACCTTATTTTTTAGTTTTTTTTTTTTTTTTTTCCACACTAAACAGCTCACAGGATCTTAGTTCCCTGAAAAAGCCAGGCACTTGGCAGTGAAAGGGGGTGTCCTAACCATTGCGCTGGTTGGGAGGTCCCAGAACACTTATTGCAAAGTCAACTCCTGCAAAGGCAACCTCGCATCTGTAGATACCCTAAGGTAGCTCATAGGGCTGTCTTGTTCAAGCCCAGAGAAATATCCAGTAGGGTCCAAGATCAGTGTTTTTACGCTTTTAAAAATAAGTTGTTAACCTTTTTAAATAGATAAATTTCACTTTAAAATATCTGGATTTCTAGATATATTTGAAAAACAAAACCTGCCCTCTCACTCCCAGATGGCAGGAATAGGGTATGACTTTTAGAAAGGGCATTGGTCTCCAGTTTATTTTAATACTTTCCACCTGCCCACTTCATTCTGTAGGATTTTGTTTGTATTCCGTGCTTCAGAATCTCACTCATATAGTGCATTTATGTGGAAGAACCCAGACAAATGTTATATAAATCAATTTTCCAAAAGCTCTACAAATACCCTATGACTCCTGACCATAATTTCATATTGTCCGGTGGGTTCCAAAAATCTGGTCATGGAGCAGCACCTTGATGGCTGCAGGGAAACTAACTGGAGGAGTTTTCTGAATTTAGATGATCAGGCTCCTGCCCTCAGACATGTCCATCTTGTTTAAAACGTCTAGAGTAATTCTGTTGCACACGTGTGTTGGGAACCATTGGTTTCCTCCAGCCGTTCTGACCCTGGAGGGAGGGAGGGTGAGATGGGAGGTGCATGGAAGCCCATTGATTACTGCAGCTTGACTGCCTGGCAGGTCCAGGAATACTCATACATTGAATTAAATTTACTGGCATTCAATTCAGTTCAGTAGCTCAGTAGTGTCTGACTCTTTGCGACCCAATGGACTGCGGCACGCCAGGCCTCCCTGTCTATCACAACTCCTGGAGTTTACTCAAACTCGTGTCCATTGAGTGGGTGATGCCATCCAACCATCTCATCCTCTATCATCCCCTTCTCCTCCCACCTTCAATCTTTCCCGGTTTCAGGGTCTTTTCAAATGAGTCAGCTCTTCACATCAGGTGGCCAAAGTACTGGAGTTTCAACCTCAACATCAGTCTTTCCAATGAATATTCAGGACTGATTTCCTTTATTAGTAACTTTATTTTGATCTGTTAGACAAGTCCATTGAATGAACAGATCAAGATCTAAAAGAAACATGGCTGAAGTCAAAATTACAGAAGCAATAGCAGCTCAGAGGTCTCTGTTCTAGGTCTCCTCTGTTTTCTCCAATCTATTCTCTGATAACATAAGTACTTTGGCCTCTTGGTTTCCCCAGACTTCTTGTACATTTTCAAAACCCTCAGCAATTGAATGATTACTGGGTTTAAAATTTCTCTGATTTTACCTCTTCTATTTTTCCTTTAAGCTCCTCTGTCCATAGGTATTTTTTGAGGTCTTTGCACAGTAGCAAGATGGAACATTGACATTCTGATGGTAGGTCAAGTAAATATTTCTTATCTAAATGTTGATATTGATTAATTTTTTTCAGGTTTTTCTAAGTCCTTTTTCTAAATATTACCAGCCGAGCCACAAGGGAAGTCCAGGAATGCTGGAGTGGGTAGCCTATCCCTTCTCCAGTGGATCTCCCCAACTCAAGAATCAAACCAGGGTCTCCAGCATTGCAGGCAGATTCTTTAACAACTGAGCTATCAGGGTAGCTTAAATTTTGATATTAGTCAAATTTTTCAGGTTTTTCTAAGTATTTTTTTCACTGGATAATATTCCACATGTATTTCCTGATATACATATTTTTTATACTCAGAGGGAAGATGTAAGGAGGCCAGAGAAAAAGAAATTAGAAGCTTCCAATTAGAGTCCAGGATTTCCATGGTTTCAGAAACCTGATCAAAGTCTTTACCAAAAAAAAAAAAAAAAAATCACCTCACTCACACCTCCATCAACAGTCTTAAAAAGTAAAGCATCAGTGTCCTAACAGACACAGGGGAACAATAGTGTTCAGATATGTGGGCTTAATCAAATGAAAAGTTGCTCAGTGAGACTGAGTACCTACCCTTTGATAGAAGCTAGATGCTGCTTCTGTGCATATGAACTAATGGCAAATGAAGGAATTTCTCCTGAATTGTAATGTGTTCTTTTATTTGTATGAATGGGGCTCAGGTGGTAAAGAATCTACCTGCAACATGAGAGACCTGGGTTCGATCCCTGGGTCAGGAAGATCCCCTGGAGAAGGGAATGGCCACTCACTCCAGTATTCTTGCCTGGAGAATTCCATGTGCAGAGGGGCCTGTAGGGCTACAGTCCATGGGGTCACAAAGAGTTGGACACGACTAAGAGACTAATAGACACACACATGACTGAGTGATTAACACACACACACACACACACACACACACACACATCTGTATGAGTGTTTCAGATCTCGAGCTTGATAAAACAGAAGGAAAGCAACGTAACTTCGGGGACTGTGCTGAATGCTACCAATGCAGCAGCGACCCTGGTTAAATATAATACAGGATGCAGGACTGCCATGAAAAAAGTGTCCATATGTTCAGGTCCTCTCTTCTTCCTTCCTGCCTAGTTCTCCCTCTTCTTTTTCTTATTCCTCCCCCTTGTTCCTTGCATCACTTATCTTTCTCTCTGCAAAACACCACCCCAAATAGAGTAATTTAAAACAATGAACACTTATTTAGCTAATGGTTCTGTGCATCAGCACTTCTGTTTTCAGCTTGGTTAGGTAATGCATCTGTGGTCAGCTTCCAATCAATGAGGAGCTCAGATCTGAGGTTTTGGGGACAATAGCAAGTACCTGTTAATACACAGCAGGCTAGCCTGTGTCTGAGAGACACAACAGGGGTTGCGAGGATCTTGAGAGGGAAAAGAGGCGTGCAGGGCATGTGGAGAAGGAGGCTCAGACCCAGCAGAGCAACATTCCTGCCACGTCCTCGAATCAAAGCAAGAGCAGCCCAGATGTAAAGACTGAGGAAGAGGTTCCGCCTCTTGCAGGGAGTCCTGTAAAGTCACATCGCAAAGAGGCATGGATAAAGGTCAGAGTGAAGGATTATAGCACTTTTTGTAATCTATCATCTCCCTGTTGCAGGGCTCATGAGTCTCTTGGTGACTAGAATTACTGCAGGTTCTGTGTGTATAGGTGCTGTGTGTATGTGTGTGTGTGCGTGTGTGTGTGTGTGTGTGCGCTCAGTCATGTCCAAGTCTTTGCGATCCCATTGACTGTAGCCTAGGTGGATTCTTTACCACTGAGCCACCTGGGAAGTCTGTGTAGGTGTTATAAGGAACGACAAAAGGAAGAAAAAATATTGTTGTTATATTCAAGTTCCTAATAATCTACTGGGGAGATAAACATCTGCCTCACCTAAGGTCTACAGATTCATGCATCCTTAGCTTATAGCCACCAAACACACGTGTACTAGCTAGGCGTGAATGAGAGGCTATTGGAAGTGGGGAGTATTTGAACCACAGTCAAATTTGTTTAGTTACTTCGGCTCCCTGTCTGTTTCCACCATAGTCTAAGCTCTTCTGAGGGGTTTCCGAAACTCTCTTTAATCCTGCTCTACTCAACTTAGACAACCTCTTGAATTTTAAGAATTTTAAACATATTTAAAAGCAAGGAGAACAGTATAACCACCCTCCATATACTCACCACCTAAATCAAACAACTGTCAATATTTTGTCATATTTTATCATATATACATGCCACATAATCATACATACACAGATATATGTAAACAACAAAATTCATATATACATTTTAAAAATCAGACATTTTCAGCTGAGAGAAATTTATAGTTCTAAGTGATTATATTAAAAAAGACAAGTGTCACAAATGAACAGCCTAACTTTATATCTTAAAGAGTGAGAAAAAAAAAAACTAAAAGCTAGAGGGAAGAACATAATAAAGATTAGAGCAGAGGCAAATAAAATAGAGAACAGCAAGGCAATAGAGAAAATCAATGAAACTAAGATCCTTGTTTCTCCTTCAAAAAGATCACAGAATTGATCATCTTTAGCTAGATTAACTTAGCAAAAAAAAAAAAAAAGAGAGAGAGAGAAAAGTCTCCAAGTAAAATCAGAAACAAAAGTGGGAACATTACTACTGACTTTACAGATATAAAAATAATCATAAGGGACTACTATGAAGAACTGCATACCAACAAATTTGATAACTTGTAAGAAATGCACAAATTCCTAGATGCATACAACCTACTAAGTCTAAATCATCAAGAATTAGAAAATCTCAATAGACCAATAAGGAATACGGAGATTTTATTGGTAATTAAAGAAAAAAAAAAACAACCCTACAACAACAAAAATAGTTCTGGGTCAGATGACTTCATTAATGAATTTTATCAAATGTTTAAAATGACAGAATCTCAGATTTTTCCAAAAAGTTGAAGGGGAAGGGACGCTTCCTAATTCATTCTATGAGGCTGGAGATATCCTGAATCCAAAGCAAAGAAAACTATAATACATACCAATATTGCTAATGAATATTGGTGGAAATATTCCCCCTAAAATACAAACAAACTGAATCCATGTTAAAAAAAAAAATACCCTTGATTAACAAACGCTTATACCTGGAAGACATGATTGGTTCAATATACAAAAATTGACTGATGTAAAACACTACATTAACAGAAAGGAAAAAAATCATTATTTAAACTGATGTAGAAAAAAAAAACAAAACCCTGCATTTGACAAAATTTAAACATTTTGAAAAATTCAACACACTTTCATGATAAAGTCACTCAACTAACCAGGAATTCAAAGAAACTGCCTTAACATGATAAGGTCACATATGAAAAACTCACAGCTAACAGCAGACTTAGCATCATAATTAATGTGAAAGATGCAAAGTTTTTCCTCTTGGATTAAGACTAAGAGAAAAAGGCCCACTTTTGCCACTTTTATTTAACATAGGGTTGGACATCCTAGCCAGAGAAACTGGGTAAGAAAAATAAAGAAAATGAAGCTATTCAAACTGAAAAGGAAAAAGCAAAATATCTCAGTTTACCAATCACACAATCTTTAGCTAGATTAAAGATCGTATCTTAAAACAATTTAATAATT
Organism: Oryx dammah; assembly: GCF_014754425.2. NCBI lineage: Eukaryota > Metazoa > Chordata > Mammalia > Artiodactyla > Bovidae > Oryx > Oryx dammah. Next base: position 30,803,605 of record NW_024070191.1, on the reverse strand, counting down.
GTATTAAATGTTTATAAGTAGTTTATATTTGTATTCAATAGTTAATATGTAGAAGACACTAAAGAGTTTTTAAAAACCCGTTAGAACCAATAGACTAATTCAGTGAAGTTGGATACTACAAAGTCAGCATGCAATAATCAGTTGCATTTCTATATGAGAATGATGAACAACCCAAAATGGAAATTAAGTGAACAATTAGACTTTAATGAGCATCTCAAAGGATAAACTACTTAATAAACTTAAGCAAAGCGTTAAAAGACTTGTACATTGAAAGCTACAAACCACTGCTGAAAGAAATCAAAGAAAACCCAAAGAGATGGAAAGACATTCTCTGTTCAGGGATGGGAAGGCTTTGTATTGCTAAGATGACAATACTACCCAAAGCTATCTACAGAGTCAATGCAATCTCTATAAATATCCCAACAGTGTTTCTTACAGTAGAATCCAGTAGGTCCTTGTTAATTATTTCATATATAGTAGTTTGTATATGTTAATCCCAAATTCCTAAATTACAGATGTAGAAAAATCTATTCTAAAATTTACAAGAATTTTTAAGGGATATCTAAATATCTGAATATCTAAAACAACATGAAAAAAAGCACGATTGGCAGTCTCATCCTTGAAAGTGAAAGTGTGAGTTGCTCAGTTGTGTCCACCTCTTCTCGACCCCATGGACTGTAGCCCACCAGACTCCTCTAGGCATGGAATAATGTTTATCAATAAATGAGTGGATAAATATTCAACCTGAAAAAAGAAGGAAATTCTGACACAAATCATAACATAGATAATGTGTTTAATGACATTCTACTAAGTGAAATAAACAAGCTACAAAAAAGCAAATATTGTATAATTCCACACATATGAAGTTTCTAAAATAGTCAAGTTCTTTTTGATTGAATTTTATTTTATATCGGAGCATAGTTGATTTAAATATTGTGTTAGTTTCAGGTGTATATCAAAGTGATTTAGGTATACATATACATATATGTCTATTCTTTTTCAGATTCTTTTCCCATATATGTTATTACAGAATATTGAGTAGAGTTTCCTGTGGTATACAGTGGTGGCAGTGGTGGTTTAGTTGCTCAGTTGTGTCTGACTCTTGCAGCCCCATGGACTAGCCCACCAGGCTCCTCTTTCCCTGGGATTCTCCAGGCAAGAATATTGGAGAGGGCTGCCATTTCCTTCTCCAGCTATATGGTAGGCTTTGTTGATTATTTTACATATAGTAGTTCTTCCTGGAGAATCCCAGGGATGGCGGAGCCCGGTGGGCTGCCGTCTATGGGGTCACACAGAGTCAGATACGACTGAAGAGACTTGGGAGCAGCAGCAGCATATGTTAATCCCAAACTCCTAATTTTTTCATACCAACCTCCATGTTTCCCCTTTGGTAATCACAGGTTTGTTTTTGAAGTCTTGAATCTGTTTTTATTATACAAATATGCTATTTTGTATCAACTTTTTTAGATTCCACATGTTAGTGACATCATATGATATTTTTCTTTCTCTGTCTGACTTAACTTCACTAAAAACAGCGGGCGGTATGGTTGTTCCCAGGGTCTTGCAGAGGAGGGGACTGGGCAGTCAGTGCTTGGTGAGTACCAAGTTTCAGTGCGGGACAATGAAAACACGTTCTAGTGATGGATAGTGGTAAAGGTTGTAGAATAATATTGACTGTGCTTAAGGCCGCTGAACTGTGTGCTTAGAAATGGTTACAACAGTTCTATGTTTTGTGTATGTTATAACAATTTTAACAAAATAAGTTGCTGCTGATGTCGAGTGTTTTATGTTGCATCACATCAAGAAGCACAAAGTGACTAGCTGACCCATTATTCATGGTGGAGACAAACCGTTTCTCCATTCTGAGGGGATATTTTCCCCCTTTTACAAGTGGGGCTTAACCTGAGTGGCAGTATTTTCAGCACAGGCACTTTTCACGTAATGATTTTAGCATTCATCAGTGATCCTTGCCTGACTCAAGCTAGTCAGTGGCGGTGTTTTTCTCCCTGTCATTTCATCTATAATCATTAGCTGATCCTCTTTTATAATGAGATATTGTTTTCTCATCAATTAGGGCCATTTGGTGACATTTCATAGAAAAACAAAAGTATACATGCCTAATTAATTCTTTCTTATTAATTTACTTTTAAAGTAAGAAGTTAGTATAACTGTCATTTCCAATGAAAGCCTTTTTCATGTGTGTAATTTCAATTTCAAATTTCAATCCACAATGTTTTATATATACATATATACATATGTATATACATACAGACACTTCCTTGGTGGCTCAGCTGGTAAAGAGTCCGCCTGCAGTGCAGGAGACCTGGGTTTGATCTCTGTGTTGGGAAGATCCCTTGGAGAAAGAAATGGCAACCCACTCCAGTATTCTTGCCTAGAGAATTCCATGGATGAGCCTGGTGGGCTTCAGTCCATGGGGTCACAAAGAGTCAGACACGAGACTAAATGACTAACTTTCACTTTTTCATACACATACGTACACATATATAGGGTTCCCTGATGGCTCAGATAATACAGAATCCGCCTGCAATGTGGGAGACCTGGGTTTGATCCCTGGTTTGGGAAGATACCCTGGAGAAGGGCATGGCAAGCCACTCCAGTATTCTCAGCTGGAGAATCCCCATGGACAGAGGAGCCTGGAGGGCTGCAGTCCATGGGGTCGCAGAGCGGGACACAACTGAGAGACTAAGCGCACACACCTGTTTCAGTGGGCTGAAATTGTGTGTTCACAACATGCTACAATGAAATACACTCATTATTATTTTGCTCACATTGTTTCAAGTTTGAACAGCAGAATCTCTTTCAACTGGGTCCTGGGTCCTTTTGACAGAATTCCAGTAGTCTTTGAATGCATTTTTGTTTTCTGGTACAAAAAGATGTCCCAATACGTTTTCCTTGCCCTAGCAGATCTGGAGACAGTCAGTTTTAGAAAAGAACACTGTCCCCTTTAGTGGAGAATGGTATTGAGAAAACAAACTTTGGATACAAGTGGCACTCAATTTTACTTGGATATCACTGGTCATCAGCCCTTTCATGAATGCCATAATTAAAAAAAAAATCTTGCATCTATCTGTACAATTTTCATTTCAAGTATGGCATAAGAAAAGAGTTACTTAATTTCTTGAACTTTAGATCTGTGTCTCTTTTCCCATACAGTGAAATCATGGTACATAAAAAATGATATGGAAATGACTATTTATTTGTAGCATAATACACTATTCACCAGAAAGTTTCAAAATAAATACTACTCCTGAAATAAAACTGCTGAATAAAGTTTAAGATTTCCTTGTACTTCTTTTTAAAATAAGTCTATCAATTTCTTTTAAATTGTGGTGAGAACATTTAACATGAGCTCTATCCTCTTGGCAAATTTTTAAGTGTGTAATGTAGTATTGTTAACTATAGACACGCTGTTATAATGATTCTGCTGTGACACCTCTTAGTAAGCTCACACAGACTCAGTTTAGCCATGAAGTAGTCCAAGTCTTCTCCAGAAATCTTCAGCCTTTCTCCTGTTGCTTAGAGTGCCTCTCGTTGAACACATGAACTGTAGGACATCATTCTTCTCTGACTCAGGGCAGCCCTTGCTTTGCAACCACCTGCTCTGCTGGGTAACCCATGGAAGGAAGGGCTCATCGGTTCGCACCTGATATCTTCTGCTGCTTCTGTTCTCAGGAATCTGGAATTGGAATCTACATGATTGATTTCTACCTTAAAATATCTCACGGTTGTGAATCCTAAAGCTATTCTGAGCTTCAGGTTGTCAAACTCTCTTCTGTTCTTCTACGGTTAATGGGCAGAGCAACTCTCATGAATCCTCACTGAGCCCAAACCGCCTAGTTCTGGGAAGAGAAGAAATACTTAAAGTGATTGGATCATACTGGTTCAGTAACACTCGAGCACATAGGCACGAGTCTCAACCAATGATTCAAACATAGCCTAACTTGCTGAAATAGTGTTTCAAATTTGAAAAAAATATCTCGTTTGGATTATTCGATGACTTCTATGATTCAATACCATGAAATCCTTGACTTGTTAAACTCTGTATTTTAGGATACATGAATTTTGTTCTTACTTCACTTTAAACTTTAAGTGAAGAATATCTGAAAGCAAATTCTTCTTTTTCTCTGGGAAAAGGTGGTATGTATTGATATTTTAAACTAAGAGTTTGTTGTTCTGCCATGAATGGAGGCCCCTAACTCTTCCAATCAAGTTGTAATCTCAATTATATGTGGAACTTAAAAACACTGAACTTACAAAAAAAGACGGTAGAATGGTGACCCCCACAGCTTGAGGTGTTGGAGAAATGGGGAGATATGGGTCAAAGGGCACAAACTTTCAGATATAAGATGAAAATATCCAGGGATCTAGGGTACAGTATTGTGACCACAGCTAACAATAGTGTTCTGGCTACCAATACAATAACAATACTGCTTGTTATTAACACAGACTGTTGCTATGAGAGTAGAGCTTTAACGTTCTCACTGTAACATAACGGAAACAAGAAGAAAATGGTAATTACGTGAACTAACCTTGTTAACTAACTTTACTGTTGTAAGCATTTGGCAATATATACATGTATCAAATCATTACCTTGTATAACTTAAATGCACATAATGTCATTATGTCAAATATATCTCAATAAAGCTAGAAAAAAGAAGGAAACTTCAGGAATATGTAAACACAATAATTAATTTGGTCATTATTAAGAGACACTGCATGATAAATGCTTATAACTTAATTAAAGACAGTGTGATCTCCAAGTTCTGAGTATTATTTCTTCAATTAAAAAAAAATCATTCAGTTCAGTCCCTGAACTCAACCCACTACCAAGAAAATAGAAGAATTCACTCTGGGTAGAGTAGGAAAAATCCCCTAGAGAAGAGAATGGCAACCCACTCCAGTATTCTTGCCTGGGGAATTCCATGGACAGAGGATCCTGGTGGGCTACAGTCCATGGGGTCACAGTTAGACAAGACTGAGCAATTAACACTTTGGACTTCCCAGGAGGTGCTAGTGGTAAAGAACCTACCTGCCAATGCAAGAGACATAAGAGACCCAGGTTCGAACCCTGGGTCAGGAAGACCCCCTGGAGGAGGGCATGGCAACCCACTCCAGTATTCTTGCCTGGAGAATCCCATGGACAGAGGAGCCAGTGGGCTACAGTCCAGGGGATCGTAAAGGGTCAGACCCGACTGAAGCAACTTAGCACACGTGCACAGGAGCTGCCCATGCTCTGAAGAACAGAAAATCTGTATACACTGGATGTGTCGGTCCTGCCTGCTCGGTTACTCTACAAATCTGATCAAAATCCAGATGAATCCTGAGTCTGGACAAAAGGCATGCCACAACTAAAAGCTTCCACATGCCACAACAAAGATGAAAAATCCTGCAGCTAAGACCTGGTGCAGCCAAATGCATTTGTTAAAATTTTATTTTAAATGCCGGGTGACAGGAGACCTCAGAACTGGCTTCTAGTTTGGCATGTGTTCTGGATTATGATTTCTTCCGGATTGGGCAATATTCTGAATAAACTCCAAATCCCATTTTATGCAAGACTCTAAGCTCCTACCTCGGTCTTCCAGGTCCTTTGTTTCACAGCTGAGTCAGGAGACCAATGTGGAGGATTAAATCCATTCAAAGCTTGTGCAGAGACTATTTTCATTTTCCCCTGCTGCATTTTTCAAAAGAGGATAAGACCTATTAAGAGAGATTTATATTCTGTCAAGCTTTATTTGAGAGAATGATATTCAACATTCCAACCCATTTTTGCTAACATACCTGAAGAGAAAGAATTTTTCCCTTGTAACATAGTGAACTTGTCTCTTTGGTTTAAAATCTTACGATGAGGTCACAGATATCTGATGGAATCTTAGACCAAATTAAACATAGGAAAGAACCATTTCTTAAACAGGATTATCTGTAGTGTTGTGATTGAATATATATTATTTTACTATTTCAAAATTTACTTCACGCATCTTCTGTAGCACATAAATTTTCTTCTCACACGCGCAGTCTTGAATTACAACGTGGGACACAGAACACATCTCTTGGAATCCAGGAGGCTGAAGTTACATCCATAGATTGTTGCTCTTGTTATTTAGTCTCTAAGCTGTGTCTGACTCTTTTGTGACCCCAGGGATTGTAGCCCATCAGAGTCCTCTGTTCATGGGATTTTCCAGGCAAGAATACTAGAGCAGGTTGCATCTCCTTCTCCAGGGTATCTTCCTGACCCAGGGATCAAACCTGCGTCTCCTGCACTGGCAGGAAGTTTCTTTACCACTGCGCCACCAGGGAAGCACCTCAGCTCAAGATATTTCTCCTAATTGTAAAAGCATCCTCTTCCCATCTTCAGCCCCTGACCTTCCATGTGCCTAGAGAATCTAGCAGAGCTTCCAAAGAAAAAATATGACCACGGTCCATGCTTTCCTTCAAGTCAGAAGGACAACCAGGGAACTGTTTGCAGCCAGGGAACTCCTACCTCCTCCTGCTGGGGAAGCAGCTTCATCTGGGTAGAAGTCTCTGGAGAGTAACAAAGTGCTAACAGCCCTATCTCTTTTCTCCAAGACATTTTATTCACCAGCAAGGGCTTTCGGATGAAGAGATTCCTTTCTTGGTTTCTCTTGTTAAATTTAACATCTCTCATAACAACTAATTACAGCGACTCAATACTAGCAAGTGACTAATGAATTACTTTGGCCACCTGACACAAAGAACTGACTCACTGGAAAAGACCCTGACGCTGGGAAAGATTGAAGGCAGGAGGAGAAGGGGACGACAGAGGATGAGATGGTTGGAATCTCATGGTGGCTTGAATTGAAAAGCCATGAACAGTAATGAGAGGAACATCACATTTCAGAAGATCGTGGTAAGAGATGAAAACACGGGGACTGGCCACTCAGGTGGACGACAGGGTGTGTGTCAGTGATATGATGACACCAGGAGACCCCGGAGCTGCCCCTTCTGCGTCTGTGCTCTTTTCGAGCACTGGGCTGGCTGCGGCGTTGCCTCACTTTTTTAAAAAATTATTTTTTATTGGAGCATAGTTGCTTAACAGGGTTCTGTTTCCACTGTTCAGCAACATGAATCAGCTATACATAAACATATATTCCCCCTCCCCTTGGGATTTCCTTCCCATTCAGGTCACAGCACTGCATGAAGTAGATTCCCTGGGCTATGAAGTGTGTTCTCATCAGTTACCTACTTTATACATAGTATCAATACTGTATATGTGTCAATCCCAATCTCTCAATTCGTCACACCTGCTTCTCCCCCCTGGTGTCCATACACAAGTTTCCTGTGTCTGTCTCTCTCTGCTTTGTGCACACGATCGTCTAGACCATTTTTCTAGATTCCATGTATAAGTGTTAATATGCGATATTTGTTTTTCTCTTTCTGACTGACTTCTCTCTGTATGACACTCACTTCATTTTGTGCCTGCTGTGTCCCTGACCTGGACAGTTGCATGGTTTTCTGTAGTTAGAAGGTGCAGGTCCCTTCAAGCCTTGACTGTGATGGATTCCTCACGTGTAACCTTAAGGGAATATCTTTATCTCTTTGAGAGATGATACCACATGACTACCACTCATTGTTGGAGACATTAGGATCCTATCACCTGAATAGCATTTTCTCATTGACAAAGTCTTTTTAAAGGTTATTTCTTCCCTTTCTGCCCTTGTTCTCCCAAATTGAGGTATAATGAAATGTTCTCTGAATTTATCTTTCACAAAAGCTCTGTTACATTAAAATCTATGAGTCAGGTAAATGCAAGGAATGGAACTAAAATGGTATAGTTTACTCCACTGGTGCTTTATATTTTTCCTGTGATTGATGGATTGATTGATGCATTTTTGCTTTCAAATAAACAAAACTTTTCCTATTGCAGACCCCTGGCTTTATTGTGCTTTGCCTCAAAGATTTAATAAAATCATGCCTTTCAGCATTTGTTTTAGAGCTTCCATCCTGATATTGCACTGGGGTGGGTGATGCAAAGAAAGCAAAACAAAACCTATTACCCTTCTTCAAAATTGTTACAATATAAGTTTCTTCTTCAAATAGATATGCTGCTCTGGTTGATCAGTTGTCCAAGAAAACTTTCCAGCCACTGCCCTAGAGCTCTCAGCAGTGAGAAGTTAGGAGATTTGGGCTCAGGGAATGATACCATATTGACATCAACCACAGTATCCTGAAGCTGATGAGAATTTGTCTCTTAAATATTCAGTGCAATGGGATGGATGTAAAGGGAAAAAGAAAACCAACACAGATATTTTCTCAGGGAACGGGACTAATTACCCCTTGGATCTAAAATAACCCCCGTTCATATGAACCAGAATGATAAAGTAGAACTTCCCAACCATCCCTAGGGAGATGTGAGCGAAACTGTCAGTGTTGATAATTTCCAATAATTCTCAGCATGCACATATCTTATAATTCTTGAAGTACACTAATGTATTTGACTTTGCATTTTCCTCCTAAGAAAATTATCACTATTTACCAGTATGTATGGCATTATAAAATAAGAATTAGGTCAGCCTCCTTCACGCTTTGGGATCTAACATGGTAGTAATGCTTGTTAGACTTTGCTAATTCCATTCCTCTCAATATCTGGTCTTCTCTTCTTTAAATGGGGACCTCTGACTTTCAGTTGAGCACATTGCAGCCCAGAATAAAAGGCTCTCTTCCCAACCTTCTTTACCAGCTAGCCATGGCAAAGGGATGAATCTTTACCCGGAAGATGGATGTGGAAATGTGTAGAATTGTGGAAAGGCTGCTTGAAAAGAGCTGTCTCAGCTGAGAGGACTGCTTTATGCTCTTCTGTCATTTCTCCTCCTCATTTGACACACTCATGCTCATCACAAGGTGACCCCGGCCGGGCGGGGTGGGGATACAGACTGAAGATGGTGAGATAAAATGCCAGGAGCCCCAAGTCCTGCCCATGTATGGAGCTCTTCCCCAGCCCTAAGCAGCTGACTCAGGACCTTCTCTACTCGAGTCAGACATTTCTATCTTATGGAAGCCACTGGTTGTTTTGTCTGCTCTATGAAGGTAAATCTTAAATTTTAAATATAAAGTGTATCAATCACAATGCTGTAGAGGGTCATGTTGGAGCCTGAAATAAGAGGAAATTCAGTAAAACTGATCCCGTCTTTAAAAGTTCTAACCTTTGTTTACATGAATTTCTTGGCATATACTTTGATTTGTTTAAATACTGCATTGGGATTGCTGCTTCTTGGAAGATAAATTAGACAATTTCCCCTACTCCTCCTAAGTACAACTACAACTTTTGCATTATCTATATGTAAACCATGGACTTTGGATTATACTCATGCGTTAATGCAAGTTCATCAACTGTAAAAAATGCACCGCTCTGGTGAGGGATATGGGTGAGGAGGGAAGCCATACGTGTGTCAGGACAAGGAATATATGGGAAATCTCTGTACTTTCTATTTAATTTTGCTGTGAAATGAAAACTGCCCTAAAAAAAAAATAGTCAATTTTAAAAGAATTTAATAGAATTGAAAGGAGAAATAGGCAAAAGACCAAATTGTATGTGGGAAAATCAAGACCCTTGTCTTAATAATAAAATGATTGGACAGAAAATTAGCATGAATACAGAAAAACTCAGTATGATCAATGATCAGGATATAATCCATTTTCATAGAAAAGAAACCACATTGGGGCCATACATCCAACCTCAATAAATTTAAAGAAAATTTAATTCAGATTGAGTGTGTTGACTGACTACAAATGAATTATAATTACCCCTTAGTAATATTTATTAAAATCAATATATTTAGTTCTCCTCACTCTCCAAATTCTTTCCAAAGATAAAAAAAATTCAAGAACATATCTTTTGGGACCAATGCAAAAATTAATCAATTAGCAAATATTACTTAAGAAAAATGTTGTATTAATTGTATTAGGTGTGCACGACATGCTAGGCAATGTATACATGTTAAACATTAAACATTTTTAATCATCACAGAGGAAAGTTTCCACTTAAGGTAGTACATTCCTAGTTAGAACATTCACTACTGCGTGTCACAGTAACTGACTCTAAACAGCTGATGCAGATAGAAGATGTGAACTTTGAGTGATCTCAATATCCTAGACCCTTACTGAAACTTACTGGGCTCCCTGGTGGCTCAGATGGCAAAGAATCTGTGTGCAATGCAGGGGACCTGAGTTTTATCTCTGGGTTGGAAAGATCCCCTGGAGAAGGGAACGTCTACCCATTCCAGTATTCTTGCCTGGAGAATTCCATGGACAGAGGAGCCTGGCAGGCTACAGTCTGTGGGGTCACAAAGAGTTGGACACGACTGAGCAACTAACATTACTGGACCTAACTGAAGACATTGTCCAAAAAAGTGAACAATGAGGCTTATTTCAACTTCATCCGAGGAACTTCATCCGAGTGACTTCATCTGAGGAACACCTGTTCATTGTCCTTGTGACTCAGATTAGATCCATTGGCCCCATGCCATCTATCTGCTCTAAGGCCAGCTCTGGCATCATCCACGCCTCTCCATCTGATGTTGCCACAGCTCTCAGCTGACTTATATACAGTTGTCCAAACAGTTGCTTGTTTCTGTCTCATATGTCAGCAGTCCGTGCTGGATCCATGGACTCATTCTATTCTATCTATAAAACTAGTCTTCAGTTAACAATTAACTAGCAGAACCATTAACTCTGACTTTCCAACACTTAAAATCCCTTGATTTCTTTTTCTAACCAATGAATAAATGAATTTCTTCATTGCTCTATGTTCCCTTGTTGGTAAGTTAATAGACTTTGATTTGCAACTTAGAAAAAAGATAAATTTATTTTTCTTCCCTTCTTTGGTAACTGGATAAACCAAGGTCTGCAGATTCTGAGTCCAGAGCTCTTGTATTCATCCTGTACTGCCTGTGTGCCCACCACTTCCACGGACTATGCATAATGTACACGTTTAAGAAATCCAGCCCTGATCCCTCAAGAGGCCATTGATCTATTGAAGTAAATAGAGATGAAAATAATAACATGAAAAATATTTCAAGAAAGCAAAAAAATGCAATTGCTGAAGAGTGGAAGATACCAAAAGCACTGTGGACTTGAAGGGAGAAGATGCAGAATGAAGAAAGATTCTAGGCAAGAATGTAGAAAATACGCAAGTAACACCAAGATCACTAATGCTCCTGTATCAGAAGCTGAGCAAGCTGAACAGGGAGTTGTATGGTCAGGTGTGGCTGAAGTTATCACTAGGAATTTGTATTTCATTCTCCAATCTGATCCACCAGGGGAATGTGCCCTATTCATCTCAATAATAGAAGATGACACAACAGTGGTCCTTCAAAAAGGGATGAAATGGGAAGAAGGTGAAGTCGCTCAGCTGTGTCCAACTCTTTGCGATCCCATGGACTGTAGCCCACCAGGCTCCTCCATCCATGGGATTCTCCATGCAAGAGTAATGGAGTGGGTTGCCATTGCCTTCTCCAGGGGATCTTCCCAACTCAGGAATCAAACACGGTCTCCCGCATTGTAGGCAGAGGCTTTACCATCTGATCCACCAGGGAAGTCCTATGAAACGAAGTCTTATGAAATGGGAGAGGAGGTTAAAAATTGACCACAGACACTGCTATAAGCCATGGGTATCTGCTGGATACCTTTGAACCAGGAATGACATATAATAACAGTGGTATTTTATGAGATTAGTAAGAAAAGGAGCAGAGGGCAAAACGAAGAGGGATGAAAAAACTGATTGCATATTTTAATCAAATCCAAAATTTGTTCTGAGTCGCTTATATCTGTCAAAGAATTAGAGGATGGAATTAGAACTGCTAAAGTGAACTGAAAGAAGTCCTCTGATGGAATGTAAGCTCTGTGATACAGAGCTGGGTGAGTTATTCACAGCTCTGTCTGCAGAGCCTGGGTCAGTGCCTGGCACACCATAAATATGCAATAAATAGTTTTAAAATAATTGAAAGTTAAATGATTGAATTAAAACAACACTGGAGAACTTCTGGGTTGGGCTTGTAATATGAGAATTTGGCAAATCAAGAAAGTTTACATTATCCTATACTGGGTTTTCTTTGATACTTGTGTCCACAGGTATTCAAGTGGGGACCTAAATTTGAGAAAATAGAGTCTTTTAATTTTTAAGTTGAGTTTCTTACCCTGATTCTGAGTTTTTTTTTTTTTTTACACTTTATTTTACTTTACAATACTGTACTGGTTTTGCCATTCATTATAGAGAGTTCAGAAGTGTTTCAGCAACTAATACTTGCAGCAAAAGCTAGGTTTTTGAGTCATCAGATAAAGTTATTGCTTTTAATCTAAGAGAACTTGCTCAGAAATAAAAGTCTTAATAGTCAGGATCTGACCCCGGATCAGACTAGCAAGATTCAGATAACTACTGACCTAAAACCTTTTCCTTTCATAGAAGGCTCACCTAAGTTCACTGTATTCAACCTTGCACGCAGAATCATCTGAGAACTCTTCAAATACCTATGTCTGCAGCTGCCCTCAGATATCTAGGTATCATGTGGTCCGGAAGTGAGGGCTTGGACATTAGTATTTTTTGAAAGTTACCGGGTGATTCTGATATGGAGACATTACAGAGGACCACTCCCCTGGTAACTGTATCTCTCCCACCGTCCACCCCAAGCTTCATTTCCCTCTAAAGTCACCAAGCCCTTTCACGTTTCTGTGCCATTACTCACACTGCCCCTTGTCATTCTTACTTCATCCGAGGAACACCTGTTCATTGTCTTTGTGACTCAGATTAGATCCATTGGCCCCACGACATCTATCTGCTCTAAGGCCAGCTCTGGCATCATCCACGCCTCTCCATCTGATGTTGCCACAGCTCTCAGCTGACTTATATACAGTTGTCCATTTAATTGCCCCCCCTGGGTTAGGAACTCACTGAGGGCAAGAAACAGTTCTGGTAGTATCCTGATCACTTGTCACTTGGTAAATAATTAATAAATATGTATTGATGGAACCAAAATTATTTGAGAATATAATAGACAGTAATGTCCAGATTATGTTAAAGTCCCATCCAAAGTTTCTTTCTTTCTTTCTTTCTTTTTTTTTTTAAACCATGCTTTGTGTGTATTTTGTGTATCAGGACACAGAACTGAAAACTGAGGGTCCTATTTTCTGGTCTGGACAGTCCTTAGGTTTCCCTGAATTCTAGTTTCCTCACCTTTGAAGTGAGAGAATGGCTTCAAATAAATTCTATAATCTCATTAATTTTTAAATCAATTCATAGCTCATAGAATATAAAATTATAAAATAGCCTAATGGGGTGGTAAGAAAACACGCAACTTTCTGCTTGTAAGCTATTTATATGCTAAATGCACATTCACCTCTTGAAAACATATCTTCATGGACTGGAACACTCTTTGAAGCACAGAAAATCAAGAAATGTGCTGCTCTGTCAGCCTTTAATAACCATCACTTAATGGATGCTTACCAAACATCAGGAAATTCACAGCTGGGATGGTACTGTAGGTGTCTGCTTTATTTATTGATCATTTGTCTTCAAGCTACAATAGTATTAACATATTCTGTATTCATGCTAATAGTATTTGTTGGGTAAGCAACATGGATTTATCCTTCATTACCCTAAAAAGATGAATGTTAAGTGAAGCTACTTTCAGAGGATCACGCTATTTATTCTAAGAGAACACACGAGTCCTTACTCAAGAACAGAGAGTTCCCAGTGGAATTCCCAGTGGAATAATATGTAACATTTACTGAGTACCTTCTTTGTACCTTATGTTGTTCTTTACTTATTCTCTCATATGTATAATTTTATATCATTAACATGGCAAGGTAGATTTTAATTTTATAAATTTTATTGTGTTTTAAATTCATTAAAAAATTTATAATGAAAAAAATTAAACATGTAAAATAACAGTTTAGTGTAGTGAACATCCGTGTACCTATCACCTAGATTTAATACTTTGTCAATGTTTTCCCTTTATCTGTTTTGTTTCAGGTTTTTAAAACTAGAGATATTCTGACAGTTTACCCTAAATTCTTTAGTATCCGTCATTCACAATACCACTACAGCACCCAAATATTGAAACATCTCCTTCATATCCTCTAACATCAAGTTCACATTGTATTCATGTTCCCAATAGTTCTCAGAATGTGTGGTATTAAGAAAATACATATTGTCCGAAGTAGTTCTGGGCTGGGCAGGAGAGGAGGAGGGAATGGTGAGCCAGGGGCCAAGTGTGGGCACATGCTTCTGCCCCACTTTGGGGGGAGGCTCGTCTGAGACAGGACATCCCCTTTGAGTCACCAGCCTGCAGGATTACTCCCACACCCGTGTGCAACCTGGCACAGGGGAGACACACAACACACACACCAGGCCAAGCCAGTCCCTGACAGGGGGTATTCCAATGGGATGCTTCCGAAAGCTTGGAGAAAGCTAAGGCCACACTAAGTGAAGATGAAATGCCAGAACTTCCACAGCACACAGTGGAGGGCATGATCAAAACACCCAGGGAGATGAGCAAGCTAGAGAAAGCCCAGTTGCATTCTAGAGGGTCTGAAGGACACTACAGTTGCCAATGAGATGAGGAATCCACTGGAGAACTGAGCAAATGTATCATGGCGACGCTGAGTGGTACCTGCCTTCTGAAGGCCAGGGAAGAAGAGCAGGCGAAGGTACACAATTGGGCCCCTTGATATCAGTGGGTTAAGATCTGATCTTATATATAAAATCTGATATATAAGGTGGGTGCACTTAACAGAGTAAAGTCAAGTGGGCACAGTTATTGTAACGAGTGTCAAGATACGAGCAGCAGCCAAGAGTCCTGGTCTGCAGGGAGCTATGAAATGGTTACCAGGATACAGAATTCTTAGGGGCAAGAGAGACAGGCAGCCACCAAGAACAAGACTTACTTCATACAACAATAGGTAAAGAATAAATGACCCGGAGGCTGAGGAAAGCTACCCCATATGATAGCAAACGTTCAGCATTCTTGCTTTCCAGCCATTCTTTCCAGACATGAGCCAGTTCTCAGGCCCAGACTCCATTTAACAAAGAAGAGGTGAGTCAAAATGAAGAATGATTCTGCAACTCTCTGGCAAGAACATACGTAGGAATTTCCCCATCCTCCCTAGAAGGACCTACCATCATTTTCTCGGGTAAATGTACACTAAGGAAAGACAGATAGTATATGTAGGCCTTTCAAGAACTGTTAAATACCAGGTTCATGCCAACAGTGATATTCTGAGATACAAAGTTATCCTGTCCCCCATTAAAGTGGGGTATATGGGGTTCTCATAATACACGGAATCTTGATCCAGGCCTGGTTCATAGTGGATCCACAAGGTTCTTGTCGTGGGTAAGAGACGTATTCCCAAGTGGGGATATGCTGCCTTCAGACCCTGAAGAGCTCGAATAGGCACCGAGCTTCCCCTTTTGTGGCAGAGGTCCTAGAGGCAAACTCCTTTCTACTTTGGAGAGAATTTCCTACCATAACCCAGCCACCAGATCCCTAATAACATGACTAATAGAGGAGCCCTTAGTGTTCATAGGGTTTATCTTCCATCTTCTGAAGCACGTTCTCACCAAGACTTCCAATGTCACTGCTATGCTTTGGCTCACTTTGATCAATTAACATTATGTCAATAAGATGGACCAATGTAATATTCTGTGAAAAGGCCGGATAGTCCAGGGCCTTTTGGAATGAGGGTGGAGGGGATGACATGTGACAATGTAAATGTATTTTGTGGCCAGTCAGCACCAGTTGATCCAGACCTGCTTCTGAACCTCCTTTCTGATAGGAAAAATAATGCATTCGCCAGATCAATAGCATGGATGCTCTCTGGAAGTGACCACTGGCCATATCTGGGAAGGAAGCAAATTCTTAGGAGTGGGACTTCCCTGAGGTCAAGGGCAATGCTCCAAGAGGTGGGCATTTGTGAGCAACCAGGGCTAGTGCTCTCCTGCAGCTGCTGGTTGGGTGATGGTCCTGATGGGGAGATCCGAGTGGGGCCACTGTAGCTAAGCTGCGTGTGCTTAGTCGCTCAGTCGTGTCCAACTCTTTGCGACTCCTCGGACTGTAGCCCGCCAGGGTCCTCTGTCCATGCGGATTCTCCAGGCAAGAATACTGGGGTGGGTTGCCATGCCCTCTTCCAGGGGATCTTCCCAACCCAGGGATCGAATCTAGGTCATTTGCATTGCAGGTGGATTCTTTACCATCTGAGCCACCAGGGAAGCCCAAGAATACTGGAGTGGGTAGCCTATCCCTTCTCCAGGGGACCTTCCTGACCCAGGAATCAAACCAGGGTCTCTTGCATTGCAGGTGATTCTTTACCTGCTGAGCTACCAGGGAAGCCCACTGTAGCTATAACAGTAATGATCCCCACAGTCTAAGGGAGAATAACTTATGTAAGTTATGTAAAACCCAGAAAGCACCATTAAGATTTTAATATTACATTTAGTCACTGGATTGGAGAAGAAATCTAAATTTATGAAGTAAAACTGATTTTTTGGAAAGTTCTGTTGTTTCTATCAGTAACTTTTCCTTAGTGAAATGGATCAGAAATGCAGAGTGTTTAGCAAGACCTTCTTCATATTTTTTCCAGTTGCTTTACACTCTCGGTGTGTGTATTTTAAGTTAATTTGACCCTGTCACTTGAAGAGGGTTCTCACTTGGATCGGAATCAATATATAGATGTGAGTAGCCTTGTCCATACACGGACTGCTAACACTTCCCAGCAGGGGAGAAGACTATTACCAACGAGAATTCCACACAGAGGACTTGGCCGACTTTTGTAGGTAGAAGAAGCAGAAACCTAAATTAAGGCTTGTCTGTGATAGTGTTCCAACCAGGACTAAATGCAGTAATACACATATTGATTGACCTTGCTCCTCTAGCCTTGCGGTTTGTAGATGAGAACAATTTGATTTCTTTGTTTCTGCCTTCTATAGTGCAGACAATTTCCTTTGGCCCTTGGGGGACATTTCTAAGAGGGAGAACAGCTCATCTTAAATCTTATGATAGACTTTGCCTTGGTGAATAAAGAATAAAATTTTACTTTGCCCATTTTCCCCACATGCTTGGGATTTAAATGTTGGAGAAGCAACTCATTTTCCCTAGGTCTCAGTTTCATTGTTTCTAAATGAGGAAGTTGAACCTATGATAATTGTGTACACTTCCATCTCTGAAATTGTTTCTGAGGTCCTGAGATCATCCTTCTGTACTGAGACTACCTGAAAATCAATTTTCACTCCTGTTGGCCAATGCATACCATATTCAATGGTGTTTGAAACAAAATCATATTATTATTATTATTTTATAAAAGTAATACATGATTTTCAGGAGTAAGCCTCTCTCTGAAGCCAAACACTTAAAAGTAACACTTAAAACACAAAATTACCAATTGAAACTAGGAACAAGGGAAGTGAAATTCCTTTCCCCCGAACTCACTTGTGAAAGGAAACTGGAAAATGCTGCTGCTGACAGTTCCATGTGGCAACATCTCTAGAGAGAGGAATGAAAGGACATGGATATAGATTTAAGACCAAATCTGAAAACAGTCACCCGTGGGTTCAGTACAAGACCTATGATGTCTTGAGATCACCAATGAAAGACTAAGTTCTGAGCTGGAAGCTTGGAAGAAACTGAACAAAGATAGATACTGTCAGCTAGGGAGTGAACATAGGTGAAAAGTAAAAGGCAGAAAGCCACAAACCACAATTCCAAACACAAACACACAACTCACACTAAGAAAAAATGCAAAATCACAATAACCAGAACATAAATGTTCTTTAGATAATATTAAATAAATAAAACATTCTGAAAAACTGCTATAAAATAATCATATAATCTAGGAGTTAAATGCATAGCAACTATTAATGGGAGGGGGGAAAAACAGGCATAAAACAAGAACAAGTAGAAAATGAGAAATGTCATTTCTGAAATAGATTTTTTAAAAATATTTAAACCCTAGACTGAACGCAGGCATAAAACTAGCTAACTGAGAGGTAGTACTAAGGAGATTATGTAGAATATGGAGAAAGACTTGATTAAAATGTAATTAGACTGTGTGCAAGCTCTTCCCTTTCAGAAGTTAGTTACTCAGTCATGTCCAAAGCTTTGTTACCCCATGGACCATAGCCTGGCAGGTTCCTCTGTCCATGGGATTCTCCAGGCAAGAACACTGGAGTGGGTTTCCATTTCCTTCTCCATCAGAAATTAGATATAGGTACTCAATAATTTAAGACTTTGTTAAGAAATATATAGTTAATTGCTCAGTCATGTCTCTTTGTAACCGTCTGGACTATAGCCCACCAGGCTCCTCTTCCATGGGGATTCTCTGAACAGGAATACTGGAGTGGCTTGCCATGCCCTCCTCCAGGGGATCTTCCCAACGCAGGGATCAAACCCAGGTCTCCCACATTGCAGGTGGATTCTTTACCAGCTGAGCCACCACGGAAGCCCAAGAATACTGGAGTGGGTAACTTATCCCTTCTCCAGGGGATCTTCCTGACCCAGAAATCGAACCGTGGTCTCCTGCATTGCAGGTGGATTCTTTACCAGCTGAGCTACTGGGGAAGCCCACATTTTATAAAAATAAATATTTATTATAGAAAATTTGGAAAAGAAAGTATTGGATGAAGATAGAAATGAAACTCTCATATAACATTGTCACCCAGAGAGACCAAAAAAAAAAAATCAATATTTGATATAATTCCCTAATATATATGCAATTTCCTCCTGTATTATTTAACCTTTTCATTTATATATATGGACGTATATGAAGGAACTGGGGCTTTCCTGGTGACTCAGTAGTAATGAATCCACCTGCAATGTAAGATCTGCAGGAGACTCAGGTTCGATCCCTGGGTTGGGAAGATCCTCTGGAGAAGGGGATGACAGCCCACTCCAGTTCTCTTGCTTGGAGAATCCCATGGACAGAGGAGCCTGGTGGGCTACAGTCCATAGGGCTGCAAATGATACAAATGAGCAACTCTGTAAAAGTCAGGCCATACCCCTGAGGAAATCATGTGTATAAAGTATTAAAAGATAATTAATTAATAAAGTCTCCCATGTCCACTTGAAATGCTAGAGTTCACCTCAAGGAGTTCTGTTATTATCCCATAAGTCTTGAAAGTACCCAGTACATATATTATTGTCAAATGCATACCTTCAAACTCACCTAAACTTATGTGCTATACTGGGTTTGTAAGAAATATGAGTCCTGTCTTTGAGCAGTTTAATATAAAGAATAAATCTGAAGTAGATTTATCCAGAACCTCACCACTAGTACATCTACACCTAGGGGGAAAAAAAAAAAAAAACAGGCATAAGTTAGTTTTTATGAGCCTTGTGGCCAAAAATTCATTTTATGTTTCATCCAAAAGAGATGATAAACAATCTTGTCAACAAGTTAGAACTTGTTAGCACTTTAGGAACTTTACGTAAACTCTGACTATATAATGTTGGCAAAGCTTTAAAAAAAAGTATTCATTCCAAGAAGCATTTGGCTTGTTACTAATAAACAGATTGGCTTTCCAATATAGGGTACAAATACGAGAGTTGATTAACTGCTGCCTGCTTCTTTTCTCACCTAAACTTTTCCCCCATAGTCAGATTACTATGGAAGTTGTAATAAAATTTGTAGCTGGTGCTTCATTCACATTTCAGTATTATTTTGCTACTATTCAAGCCAGTGAATAGAAAACAAATTTACATCATGATAAGAGCTCAGGCAGATGCTATCCATAATGTTAACTACTTGTCATACATGGAGATGTAGTTTTCTCTCCCATGGGAATAGGATTTCTCATTTCTCCTAACCATAGAGCAGTAACATTTATTGTCTCTCAGCAAAAACTACAAGGCATTCATTGGAATGATGTCTCTTCTCAGAA
The DNA here is from genome assembly GCF_014754425.2 of Oryx dammah. NCBI lineage: Eukaryota > Metazoa > Chordata > Mammalia > Artiodactyla > Bovidae > Oryx > Oryx dammah. Next base: position 30,783,705 of record NW_024070191.1, on the reverse strand, counting down.
TAGAGTTTTACAGCTTATAGCTTCTCTCACTGACTTCCTCTCTGCCTTTAGAATATTTGACAGAGATTCTCTCTGGAAAGGAGTTTGGATAGTGAAGAGAGGTTAGATCATGCAGCCACAATCTCCTCTTTCCTGTCGCAGACCACAGAGACCCCATATCAAAATGCTGGGTACCCTTAATAGAATTCCCTGGCGAGTCGTGGGGTGGGGGGTAAGCTGCTAATCCTGCCAGAGGCCAAGAGACACAACACACACACACACACACACACACACACACACACACAACACTGGCAGATGGAATTTTATCAGTCAACCCGAGTAGAATCCACATACTTGAATTCTGTTTCTCAAAGTCAAGTTTAAACCTAGATAACAGTTTTGAGCACACCCAGGAAGTATTCCTGCCGAAAACTGGGAGCTCTCATTCTATTCTCTCCATGTTAATTCCCCTCAGTGACTACCAGTGAGAGACAAGAAAGCTTTTGAAGAAGTTACTAAAATATATTTTAAGCAGGTAATGGGGACGAGTATCACAGTTTGGCTTTTTTTTTGTAGCAATATTGACAAATTTACCTCTCAGTCAGTCAGTCAGTTAAGTCGCTCAGTCGTGTCTGAATTTTTGCCACCCCATGGACTGCAGCATGCCAAGCTTCCCTGTCCATCACCAGCTCTCAGAGATTGCTCAAACTCATGTCTGTACAGTCAGTGATGCCATCCAACCATCTCATCCTCTATCATCCCCTTCTTCCGCCTTCAATCTTTCACAGCATCAGAGGGTCTTTTCCAATGAGTCAGTTCTTCACATCAGGTGGCCAGAGTGTTGGAGTTTAAGCGTCAGCATCAATCATTCCAACAAATATTCAGGACTGATTTCCTGTAGGGTGGACTGGTTGGATCTCCTGGCAGCCCAAGGGACTCTCAAGAGTCTTCTCCAACACCACAGTTCAAAAGCATCAATTCTTTGGTGCTCAGTTTTATTTATAGTCCAAACTCTCACATCCATACCTGCTGCTAAGTCACTTCAGTTGTGTCCGACTCTGTGCGACCCCATAGACGGCAGCCCACTAGGCTCCTCTGTCCCTGGGATTCTCCAGGCAAGAATACTGGAGTGGGGTGCCATTTCCTTCTTCAATGCATGAAAGTGAAAAGTGAAAGTGAAGTTGCTCAGTCGTGCCTGACTTTTAGCGACCCCATGGACTGCAGCCTACCAGGCTCCTCCGTCCATGGGATTTTCCAGGCAAAAGTGCTGGAGTGGGGTGCCATTGCCTTCTCCTACATCCATACATGGCTACTGGAAAAACCATAGCTTTCACTAGATGGACCTTTGTTGGCAAAGTAATGTCTCTGCTTTTTAATATGCTATCCAAGCTTGTCATAGATTTTCTTCCAAGGAGCAAGTGTCTTTTAGTTTCATGACTGCAGTCACCATCTGCATATCTGAGGTTTTTGATATATCTCCCAGCAATCTTGATTCCAGCTTGTGCTTCATTCAGCCTGGCATTTTGCATGATGTATTCTGCATATAAGTTAAATAAGCAGGGTAACAGTATATAGCCTTGACATACCCGTTTCCCTATATGGAACCAGTCTGTTGTTTCATGTCCAGTTCTAACTGTTGCTTCTTGACCTGCAAACAGATTTCTCAGGAGGCAGGTAAGGTGGTCTGGTATTCCCATCTCTTTCAGAATTTTCTACAGTTTGTTCTGATCTACACAGTCAAAGGCTTTGGCTTAGTCAATAAAGCAAAAGTAGATGTTTTTCTGTTACTCTCTTGCTTTTTCAATGATCCAGAAGTTGTTGGTAATTTGATCTCTTGTTCCTCTGCCTTTTCTAAATCTAGCTTGAACACCTGGACGTTCATGGTTCATGTACTGGTGAAGCCTGGCTTGGAGAATTTGAGCATTACTTGGCTAGTGAGTGAGATGAGTACAAATGTGTGGTCATTTCAACATTCTCTGTCATTGCCTTTCTTTGGGATTAGAATGAACACTGACCTTTTCCAGTCCCGTGGCCACTGCTGAGTTCTGCATTTTTTGTAGTAATGTTGACAAGTTCACCTCCCAAGTCTTGTAATCAAGTGAACTGTCTGGTTACGTATGTATCGTTGATGGTGTAGCAGTTGCCTGTTCCTGAAATGTGAACTGCCAAGCACTTTGGAAGGACAGAAAGGTAACTGAGCTAGAAATCTGGAATCTTATATTTGGTTCTACCTCAAACATTCATGAGTTTCCCTAGTGGCTCAGATGGTAAAGCATCTGCCCACAATGCAGGAGACCAAGGTTTGATCCCTGGTTGGAAAGATTCCCTGGAAAAGGGAATGGTTACCCACTCCAGTATTCTTACCTGGAGAATTCCATGGATAGAGGAGCTTGGGCAAAATGGCTTTGGATAAGCCATACAGCTGTTTTCTTACCTGCAAAATATAAGGGTCTAGCATACTTTGCTCATTTCAGCTATAATTTGTAGATTCTGTGACGTAAATGCATGGTATATGTGTAGAAGTGAAACTGAACCTCAGACTGTGACTCAAACCCACATGACCAGGACTTGAGCCAAGCCAAACCTTCAGTCTTCCAACTAAGATCACAATTTGTCTCTGGACTTAATGAGGCTGAAGTTCTTGATGTCTCATCACAGAAGAAATTCAGTGAGAGACAAACTGATAGGTCAGAAGTGGATTTGTTTAGAGAGAAACACACTCCACAGACAGTGGACTGACCAGCTTAGAAGGAGAGAGCAGGCTTGAAATATGGCATGGTTAGTATTTATGGGCTGGGTAAAATTTCATAGGCTAATGAGTGGGAAGATTATTCCAATCATTTCAGGGAAGGGGTGGGGATTTCCAGGAATTGGGCCACCACCCACTTTTTGGCCTTTGATGGTTGGCCTGAAACTGTCGTGGTGCTGGTGGGTGTGGCATTTATCTCTGCTGTGTTATGATGAGCTTATATTGAGGCTCAAGGTGTAGTAGAAGTCAATTTATCCACCATCTTGACCTGTTTGGTTCTATTTAGCTTGTCATGTCCTCAGGCTTTGTCATTCTTTCCAAGTTAGTGGCCTTCCCCCTTCCCTGCATCTGCACTGCAGGAAACCTGGGTTTGATCCCCGGAGTTGGAAAGATCCTCTGGAGGAGGACAAGGCAACCCACTCCACTATTCTTGCCTGGAGCATCCCCATGGACGGAGGTTCCTGGCCAGCTACAGTCCATGGAGTTGCAAAGAGTCAGACACGACTGAGGAACTAAACACAGCCCTTCCCTCCTGTTTCAGAAGTAGCATGGAATAGGAGAGCATGGAAGAAAAGGAACATAGATAGACCTAAGAGGCAGCAAAGCCTATCTCAGTTACTTTCAAATCCTGGTTGCACTACATGTTAGTGAGATGGATGCAATGCCTTAACCTCCTTGAACACACTTTTTCATTTGTAGAGAGGAAATGACAATGCGTACCCCAAGGTATTGTTAGTATTGAACATAAATCGTAAATAAGGAAAAGCCTTGACCATTTACTGGCACAGAATAGGCAGACTAAAAACAGCAATTTTACTGCTTTTGGTGTCCGTTTTCCACACACAAATTTGAGAACCATTCGTTTATGTATGACAAAAGAATTCTGGGATTAAAATGCTAAATTCTGGGCTTAAACCCTGCTGTGTGGATGACAATAAAAAATACATTATACCAAAACTTGTGGAAGGAAAAATGTTCTTCAGAGTATAATTCATAGTATATATTATAATTATATTTTTAACAGGCTAAAATTAATTGCATGAAACTTAAAATAAAACATGTAAAGAAAAAAATAGTTTGATAAACCTAAAGAAAGTAGAAAAAATGAAACAGTCAATGTAAGAGTAGAAATTAATGAATTAGAAAACAAATATATAATAGAGTAGGCAAAATTTTCTTAAATAGGACCAAAATTATTATTCATAAAATAATTGATTTTTTAAATGAAATCTATTAAAATTAAGACTTTATTTGTCAAATATGTATTTAAAAATAATAAGACATTTGAAATACATAATTTCATCAAAAGATAAACATCCAGGATATATAAAGATGCTAGACAAATAAGAAAGTTCAATAGAAGAAAACAGTCAATAGTCTTGAAGAGATGACTCACAAAAGAGTTATCCATTTGGCCAACAAATATATCCAAAAACACCTGGACTGGTTCAAAATTGGGAAAGGAATGCATCAAGGTTGTATATTGTCATCCTGCTTATTTAACTTATACACAGAGTACATCATGTGAAATGCCAGGCTGGATGAATCACAAGCTGGAATAAAGCTGGGAGAAATAGCAGCAACCTCAGATATGTAGATGATACCACTCTAATGGCAAAAAAAGAAGAGGAAATAAAGAGCCCTTTGATGAGGGTAAAAGAGGAGAGTGATTAAACTAGCTGAAAACTCAAATTCAAAAAGCGAAAATCACGGCATCCAGTCCCATCACTTCATGGCAAATAGATGGGGAAAAGGAGGAAATAGTGACAGATTGTATTTTCTTGGGTGTCAAAATCACTGTGGACTGTGACTGCAGCCACAGAATTAAAAGACCCTTGCTCCTTGGAAGGAAAGCTGTGACGAACCTAGACAGCATAATAGCATAATAAAAAGCATTTTTATTTTGCTGACAAAGGGCCCATACAGTCAAAGCTATGGTTTTTCCAGTAGTCATTTGAGGATGAGAGAGTTGGACCATAAAGCAGGCTGAGCGCTGAAGGATTGATGCTTTCAAATTGTGGTGCTAGAGAAGACTCTTGAGAGTCCTGTGGACAGCAAAGAGATCAAACCAGTCAATCCTAATGGAAGTCAATCCTGAATATTCATTGGAAGGACTGATACTGAAGCTGAAGCTCCAATCCTTTGGCCACTTGATGCGAAGAGCCAACTCATTGGAAAAGACCCTGATGCTGGGAAAGATTGAGGGCAAGAGGAGAAGGGGGTGACAGGATGAGATGGTTGGATGGCATCACCAACTCAGTGGACATAAGTCTGAGCAAACTCTGGGAGATGGTAAAGGACAGGGAAGCCTGGCGTGCTGCAGTCCATGGGGTCATAAAGTCAGACACAACTTAGGAACTCAACAATAACAACAAAGACACTCAACTTCGTAAGTCATTATGTATATGCAAATTAAACTACAGAGAAGTACCGTAGCAAACTTACCATAATTGCTAAAATTAACATTTTAAGTGTTGGCAAGAATGTAGAACAATTAACACTCTCACTTCTTGGGGAACTATAAACTGGAACAATTGTTTGAGGAATCTGTTTAGCAATGCCTACTAAAGCTGAGTCCATGTACCGTAGGACCCAACATCTCCACCTCTAGTTCCATACCCTGGAGATTCACACCACACATATCCATAGTAGCACTATTTGTAATAGCCTCAAACTGCAAAAAATCTAAATATCTATCAGCAGTAAGACAGATAAATAAATGGTGGTGTATTTTGACTATGAAACAACAAGCAGAGTGAACAACTATCACACATACAACATGTATGAATCTCACACGTGTGATGTTGAGTGAAGGAAGCTAGTTACAACAACAACAACAAAAACAACCTATACTATCTCATTCTGTTTATATGAAGTTCAAAGGGAAGTATAAGTAATCTATGATACTAGTTGTCAGAATAATGGTTAATTGGTAGAAAAGTATTTTCTGAGGAAGGTCCCTGGGTGAAGGTATTTTTTTAATTTTTGGATCTGGATGATTGTCACATAAAATATTCAATTTGTGGAATTCACCCAGATAGATACTTATGATGGGTGGATGTTTTCATATGCTTGTAATATTTCAATAAAAGGTTTACTTATAAAAATACTGGCTCTGTGACTTTCCAGCTTTTTGTTCTTTGGAAAATCCGTTATAGTCTATATCTTATTTCTCCTATCTCTAAAACAGACGTGTATGAATAACAGTTCCACAGCATGTAAAATAGAATTCTGTCTCTTTTTCTCTTTAAAGCACATCATGGCCAATTAGTCAAAGTGTTTTAGGTTCTGCAGATGCAATGATGAACCAGACGGTTCCTCCGCCTTCAATAAACTTGCATTTTGCTTGATTATGTGTAGATATGAGGACAAGGATCACATTTGGTCCAACCTGAACTCGACCTTCTCTTTTAACTTTCACACAAAGAATTGCTAAGAAAGTGGCAAAAAGCAATATACTTCATATTTGCTAAAGAAAAAAAGATATAAATTTCACCTTTTCCCCTGCTTTGTTCCCTCGCTGTGATTCAGAGTATGCATAAGGTAGCTGGGGAAAAGCTGAAGGCAAGAGATCTTGTTGTTAAATAGTGAAGATGGAAGTTATCAGAGTAGTGTATTTAAAAAGCTTGATGATGCTGATGGCACTGGTGTTCTTCAAGCAAAACCTGTGTAGAATTTTAGTTTCCTCTTTGTGTTTTAGTTCACTATTCAGCTTGAATCTAACTCTCAAATGCAGTCACCTGCACATACTCACTTAAGCTTACAGCCACCTTGCTTGTGACGTTCCTGGCCAGTTCCCAGCACTTTCAACAAATGTCTTTACTTGCCCATGGCTTGAACCTAAAAATGCTTCAACCTTTAGCTTGAACCTGAAGACAAACTGGTAAATTATTAAATTTCCAAGGCCACCTCTTACAGGGTTTGGAAGACCTCAACAGGAATCTCTATGCCATGATGTGAACTGCCCAGCAATGTTGTTAGAGCGCCATGGTGCATGCATAAAGAAGTGAAGAGAAAATAATCGCTTCTTTAATACCTGGACAATTTACACCACTGACAAAGCACGTGGATTCTCTTTATCCTGAGAGTTGGGCTAGCTTCTCTTCCAGTTCCCCAAGAAACAGTGAAATATTCAGAAACTTCTGAGTCCCAGTCAGCATTCAGGGTGGGTGAAAGGGAAGGGGCTTGGCAGAGATAAGTTATTGAGTTCAATCGTGCTAAATTATTGTGGCTCATTAGGAATGATCAAAAGCCTTTCTCAGCAGAAATAACTTAACTTACACTGAAGAGACTGTGTTTTTCTAAAACAACTCTCACATCGGTTAAATGCACACATGAGAAAGTGTCCTTTGGTCAGGGTTAGTGTTAAGGCTAATTTACCCTAGACTTTGTCAGTGCTGCCATGGTTGAGCAGTAACATAAAAAGGCAATTGCTATAGAAAGTAGAAAGTAGATCACTGCAGATTTTACTTAAAGCCTGTGATGACTGTGCGACACCCTTCTTGAAACAATGCAAGTCATAGGAGTAAGATCTTAGCATGCATTGAATGCCTATGATGCGTCAGATGCTGTTCTAAGTTTTCAAGTCTGAAACCACTTATTCTTCACAGTGTGCCTATGTTACATACTTTCCAATAAGCTTGGAACTACCCTGGTAGTCCAGTAGTTAAGACTTTGCCTTCCAATGCAGGGGGTTTGGGTTCGATCCCTGGGCTAAGATCCCGCATGCCTGTGGCCAGAAGTCATAAACATAAACCAGAAGCAATATTGTAACAAATTCAATAACAACTTTAAAAATGGCTCCCTCCAAAAGATCTTTTTTTTCTTTTTTAAATAAAGCTTTCTTATGGTATAATTGACATACAATACATTCCACATACTTCAAGGGTACAAGTTACTAGGTTTTGACATATGTATACACCCCTAAAACCATCATCATGATCGAGATGAAAGAACATGGATCACTCCAAAAGTTCTTTTCATGCTCTTTGGCAATCCCTCCTTCCTATATTTCCACATTCATATCTCTTTCCAACCACTGATCTGTTTCTATCCCCATAGGTCAACTTGAAGTTTCCAGAATTTCACATACATTCAATCATACAGTTGTCTGGGGGAATCTGGCTTATTTCACTCAGCATAAATATTCTGGGATTCATCCGTGTGGTTTGTGTGGAGCCCATTCATTTTTATCACTGAGTAGTACTTCGTTGTATGTCTAAACAAATTTTATACATGCAACTGTTGCTGGATATTTGAGCTGTACAATTATTGGTTGTTACAAATGCAGCTACTATAAACATTTGTATACAAATATTTTTATACATTTATTTTTATTTTTATTGTGTAATAGCTACTAGTCAAACATATGAGTCCTATGGTTTGCTTACCATTAAAAAAACTGCTAAACTCTTTTACAAAGTAGTCATACAATTTCAGCGATAGAGCTTTGCCTTGAAACCGTGCATGAGAGTTCCAGTTACTCTACAAACCTGTCAATGCTGGTTATTGTCTGTTCTTTTTTCATTTCAACCACTCTAATATGTGTGCTGCCATGCGCTCTAGTTTCTTGTTCCTTTAATTTGCATTTCCCTAATGACTAGTGATGTCAGGTGTCTTTTTATGTGCTTATTTGCCATCTGTTTACGTTTGGTGAACTGTCTGCTCAGATCTTTGACCCATTTTTGGTGGTTATTTGTGTATTTGTAGAGTGCATAGTAACATACAAAGAAAGTTCTGGAAAAGAAGCAAACATACTTAGTTGTGAACAGTATCAGCAATACTGAGTGTCAGCTTCCTTTATTCGGTTGACATAGTGCTACTTTACCTCTTTCTTCTCCAGATGCATTTGATAGACTTCATGGTATATGTGACAGTATTGCTTTGGTCTTTTCTTGAGATGAGTGTAAGTCTGGGACCTTAACTGTGAAAAAAGTTGAATAGAGAGAAAACCTTCTGTTGAACAGGACTGGCTTCCCTGATAGTTCAAGTGGTAAAGAATCCTCCTGCAGTGCAGGAGACCCCGGGTTGATTCCTGGGTTGGGAAGATCCTCTGGAGAAGGGATAGGCTATGCACTTCAGTATTCTTGGACTTCCATGGTGGCTCAGCTGGTAAAGAATCCGCCTGCAATGCTGGACACCTGGGTTTGATCCCTGGGTTGAGAAGATTCCCTGGAAAAGGGAAAGGCTACCCACTCCTTTATTCACGGTTTCAAGGCAAAATTCTCCAGTGTTCTGGCCTGGAGAATTCCATAGACTGTCTAGTCCGTGGGGTCACAAAGAGTCAGACACGACTGAGTGACTCTCACTTTCACTTTTCAGTTTGAATGCTGGTTCTATTCCAGGCTAGCTGAGTCACTGTGGGCAAATCCCTTATGTCTGAGTCTTAGTTATTTCTATCTGGACAACTGCGGGGTCAGTGTGGGGTGATGGCTCTCCCTTTACAGAGCTGCCATGAGTATCACAAGGAGCTAAGGAAAAAGAAGCATCCAGGACTGTATTAAACTTGTGTTGTTTTCAATTTCTTTGTCTCCCTCACCCCCCCCCCCACCCTGTAATTTCAGTGGGAGACAAGCAGAGATGTGTACAGGGCCTGAGAAAAGAAATACATGATATACTTCAGGGAATTCTTTTAAATACTTTTAAAGTAGATGCCTTTATAATTAGAAGAGTGAAAAAATTTCTGTCACCTAGAACTATAGATGTCAGTGAACAAAAGGTATGTTGCACTATGCACCAGACTGTATAAATCAGCCCAGGGAATACATAAGATGAAGAATCTTATTTCAAGTATCTGAAGCCTCACCAGGGACACAGACTATATCCCCATAATTCTTCTCTTTTATTATTTCAACTTATATGAAATGTTTGCTTGGAAATAGAAGATATCCTCTGGCTAATGCTGAGTGATGTTGACATTTTTATGAAAAAAAGAGATGATATTGCTTGCTATAGCTAGGTGGGCGGTGGACTGGGAAATTGGGATTTGAGGATCTTCACTAGTACTAAGTATTTTTAATACATTTAAACCTGATCCAAAGTCCCTGTGGTCAACTGTATTATTTGTTCGTAAGTAATTATACATTTCTTAAGCTTGGCTTCCCTTGATTAGAATACCCTTCTGCGTAGTAGTTTCTAATGGTAAATATGTCATTTTAAGTCTCCAATACTTCAATGCTGCCTGAGTGAACAACAATTCAGTTCAGTTCTGACACTAATAACCCTATAGTTAGTGTAGGTCCCATGGGGTAAGGGCTCAGTCCCACAAAACTGCCCCCACTTCAATGTCAGCTGTAAATGGGGCCCCCAGGTGACTCACACTTCTGCCTGCTGACTACCAATTCGGGGGCTCCAACAATCCCCTTGATCAGGTTCAACAATTTGTTAGAATGATTCACAGAACTCAGAAAACCACTTCACTGGCCTATTAGAAAGGATACACAGTGCAGAGTCCTAACCCCATCAAAAAAGATACTATATGACCCTGCAATCCCCCTCTTGGGCATATATTCAGAAAAAAAAAATATGGTTGGAAATGGTAAATACACCCCAATGCTCATTGCAGTACTACTTACAATAACCAAGACATGGAAGCAACCTAAGTGTCCATCGATAGAGGAATGGATAAAGAAGATGTGGTTCATATATACAATGGAATATTACTCAACCATTAAAAGAATGAAAGAATGCCATTTGCAGTAACATGGTGGACTTAGAGACTGTCATACTGAGTGAAGTAAGTTAGACAGAGAAAGACAAATATTGTATATCCTTGTGTGTGGAATCTAAAAAGACATTATACAAATAAGCTTATTTACAAAACAGAAACAGACTCACAGCCTTAGAGAACAAATTTATGGCTGCTGGGTGGAAGGATGGGGGAAGGGATGGTTAGGGAGTTTGGGATAGACATGTATATGCTGCTATATTTAAAATGGATAACCAACAAGGACAGGGAATTCTGCTCAATGTCATGTGGATATCAATATATAGTTCTCCAAAGAAGACATACAGCTGGCCAAAAAGAATATGAAAAGATGCTCAACATCACTAATTATTAGAGAAGTGTAAATCAAAACTGAATTCCGACCTCATACCAGTCAGAACAGCCATGATCAGAAAAACCTATAAACAGTAAATGCTGGTAGGGGTGTAGAGAAAAGGGAACCCCTCTACACTGTTGGAAAGAATGTAAATTGGTGCAGGCACTATGGAAAACAGTACAGAAATTCCTTACAAAACTAAAGATAGAACTACCATGTTACCCAGCAATCTGGGCATATGCCCAGAGAAAACCATACTTTGAAAAGACACATGCACCCCAATGTTCATTGCAAGACTATTTATAATAGCCAAGATATGGGTGGTAAAGCCAACAGATGGATGGTAAAGAAGATATGGTACATATATACAATGGAATATTACTCAGCCATAAAAAGCATAAAACAATGCCATTTGCAGCAACATGGATGGACCCAGACATTGTCATACTGAGTGAAGTCAGACACAGAAAGACACATATCACATTATATCCCTTATATGTAGAACCTAAGGGGAAAAAAAGGGTACAAAATAATTTATTTATAAAATAAAGAGTAGAGTCAAAGATATAGAAAACAACCATGAGTACCAGGGGATAAGACAGGGGAGGGATAAATTGCGAGACTGGGATTGACACAGACACACTACTATAGGTAAAAGAGATAACTAATAAGAACCTGCTGCATAGCACAGGGAACTCTACTCTTTACCCTGTAACGGCTTATACAGGAAAAGAATCTTAAAAAAACAAGAGTGGATCCATGTATCTGTGCACCTCGATTCATTTTGCTGAACATCTGAAATGAACACAACAGAGTAAATCAACTATTCTCCAATAAAATATTTTTTAAAAGATTGACCTAAGAAATAAAAAATAAATAAAGGATGCATTCAAGAGCAGCCAAACGGCAGAGATGGGTAGGGCAAGGGGGGAAGTGAGCGTAGGGCTTCTGTGCCTTCTCCAGGCACACCACCCCAGCATATCAACATTGCATCAAACCTGAAGCTCCTTGAATCCATCAGAGGGGTTTTTATGGAGGTTTTACTAGAGATTAAACCTTCTGACATCTTTGAATGAACTCAACTGTCCTCCCTTTCTTCTCCCTCCCTGGGGGCAGGGTGGGTTGAAAGTCCTTATGCTGCATTAACATGGCTGGTTTTTCTGGTGACCCATCCTCCTCCTAAAGCTACCTAGGACCTCCTTCCCTATGATTCACTTCATTAGCACATGAAAACTTAAAACCCCAATAAAATCCAAGAGCTTGAGGAGTTGTGTGCCTGGAACCAGGGACAAGGACCACATATACATATGTGGGCATCCTCTCCAGGCTCCATTGACTTTGCGTTGGGTTATCTGACTTGCATGGAACAATGAAATGTGGGCAGCTGTAACAGTGTGCCGGTTCCAAGTGAAGGATTTAAGACGAATTCCATGGTTTTGCTCATCCTGGTGAATTTCTGCCCTCTGTCACAGAATAGCGCACCCTAGACCGTGGCTGCCCCTTTAGCTTGGTTCCCAGAAAAAGGACCAGTAAGTAGAGTGGACCTGAACCCAAACTGTAACGTGGAGCCAAGTCACTCCACGTCCAGTTGGAGCCAGCAGAACAATACTCAATTCCCAGAGCCAAGAGCAAGAAAGACTTGTTTGTGTTATAAACTGCTGAGACCTGGAGTTTGCTTGCTGCCACAGCAAAAGTTGACAAACGTATACATCAACAGGCATTACTTCATGTTTATCCTTCACTTACTGTTGGATTTTAAACACAGTTGTACATGTTTGAAATAAATCATGTTTCATTGAATTCAGAATTGCCATCCATTTATATTTTTCTTTGCATTTGGGGATTTAAGCTGAACTTTATAAGGTTTCATTGTCACTTGCTCCTATGGATTCAGGCTTTCTTAAATCCACAAAGACCTGGAAATTAAAGGAATAAATAAGTAGGTTACCTGTGGGGCAAAATCCAAAGCAAGTGTTGAAAACTCCAGTGTCTGAAAAATACATTCCTTGAGCCTCTCAGTCCAAATGCCACTGGCTTCCTCCATCCCCAGTTGATAGTACATTATGTTCAAGACTTATCAAAAATGCAGCCAGTCTGCAATTCAAACCTGCTTGCACAGAGGGAAGGTTCCCAGTGGGAGATGCCTCGCAGAACTGAGTTATCTCTTGACTAAGAAAGGCTAGTTAGGAATGACAGCTCTAAGAAGGAAGATGTGTTTGGGGGTGAAATGCATGCTGAACAAATACAGATGAGAAAGAAGCAAGAAGAAAAAGGAGGGGGAAAAAAGAAAAAAAAAACCTGAAAAAAAAAAAAACCCACTAAAATCTGCCCTGTAGAAATTCAACTTTGTGTGCCTGTGTGCTGTAAAACACTTCAAAGCCTAAAGAATCAAAGCAGAGAAGGTGTTAGCCTACAGTGAGAGATGAACACATAGCCTGCACTACCTTGGTGCTAGGTAGGCATTGGATTGGACTAAAGAAAGAGAGAATTAACTAGAGCTCCTTCTGAAAGCCTTCCTTGGTGTTGCCTGTTTGGGCTTTTGTGGGTTTGATTTCTCCGTGTTCTTGGTGTTTTTCCAGTTACCAGGCTGCTACAAACTCAGGTCTTGAAAGCAAATCTGACTCTGTAAGTCTACAGGAAAACGATTGCAGCAATGTTTACCCCTTTGATTCATACTCTGTTCACCACAGATCTGTTTTGTCCTACAAACCAAAGACTCATAACAGTTAATGGACAGCCCACAATATCAAGAACACATAATAAATTTCCCTTCTGAATCATTTTTTATTTTGGTTTCTGCAAACCCATTTGTGAATTGCTCGGTCCAGACCTTCCTGTTGTGGGAGGGGCTGCTTATTTTCAAAACTAAGTGAGAAGCTATGGATAAACTCAGAAGATGTTGGTTGACAAAACAGCCCAGTATCAATATACTCAGCCTTAGAGTCTTCTCTTTGAAACTCATTATGTCCTTTAATCTAATGCAATATTTTAGCCTATTGTATACTTAGTTGTCTCTGTGGGCATATGGCAAATTTAAATTTTCAACCAGTTTTAACCTGAGCCATCAATACTATTTTTTTTCCACCAATTTTGGTTGGGTGACTGAAATAACTGCTGGAACTTAGCAGGTTAAGATGGATTGACTTTCATGATCTCTTATGCACCTACTACAAGTTACAGAGCTGTGATTGGAGTGGAGAGACGTCTTGTTTTGCTGCCGTTTGTCTTTCTGAACACGTTTTTAAAAATGCTTCAAGAGAGCTAAGAGTTCTTATCATTGGTATTGGATCTATGCATTAGAGAAAAGTCTTTAATTATTAGGCATAAAGGAAAGGAGTTTCCTTCTTAAAGGTGGAGACTCTATGAGTAGACAGTTCATCACCGTAACCCTGGGATCCTGCTTGTCCTTTAGTTTCAAGTTTCTTCCTTTAGAAATGGGATTTACTGGAAGCAGAGTCCAGGAGAGTGTGGATCTTGCGGAAAGCACACTCCCCTTAAACACTACCTGTCCATGGACAACCTAGAACAGCACCCTGTAAAGTAGGCCCTTCATTCACATGCACTCTTCTTAGAGGTTATTTCCCTTGAACTTCCTAAATCAAACTCAGGCATAGGTGTAAACCGTGGCTAAGTGTTGGCCTGTCTTCAGAGGAGCAGCATATATTAACAGATTTTCATTCCGTCTGACATTTTCCAAACTCGAGAGAAGAATGATTGTGGGAAAGCGACTCCTTTGCTACCATGCAGCCAAAAGAGAAGAGATGAAAGGAAACTGAGAGCAGCCCCTGTGCGCTACCAAACTCCGCTTCCGGCTTCTTCCTCCTGCGGCAAGCGTAGATCATTAACATCGGTAATGTCCTCACTAAATCTGCTTGGAGAAAGTGACAAGTCTCATTTGTTACTGACAGAAAGTCGGCTGGGAGTACGTTTACAATGCATCACTCTTGCTCCTGGACCCTCTGAGTTGCTGTGCGCTGTCTGTCGGGTAGGCCTAGGTATTTGGTTAAAGACTATCGGTGATTTCATCCATCTCCTTGGAGACCTCTCGGAGGAAAAACCGGCTGCTATAGCTCCCTCCTTCCTTCTTCGGTTACAGAAACAGCCTCTGCCAGCCAGCTGGAGGTGCTGTGATTTCAAATTCAGAACCTGGGGAGGGAGTTCTAAGCCAGTAGTTGCCGTGGGTAATCAATAGTGCTCAGTCTGACAAATAATTGCAGCAGATCTGGACAGGTTTAAACATATGGATGTGGCAATGATCCTGGTTTTCATGAACTAGAAAACATAGTTGGGGCCCCTTTAATAAACTGTAGAGTGATTTTAAATTAAGTAAGGTAGAGTTTAAAAAACACAATGCAGGGGCTTCCTGGGTGGCTCAGTAGTAAAGATTCTTCCTGCCAGTGCAGGAGATGTGGGTTCGATCTCTGGTCTGGGAAGATCCCACACGCAGCAGAGCAGCTAAGTCCATGAGCTACAACTACTGAGCCTGCGCTCTAGACCCTGGGGGCGGCAACTACTGAGCCCACGTGCCACAAGGACTGGAGCCCGCAAGGAGAGAAGCTACCGCTCACCGGAACCAGAGAAAAGCCTGAGCAGCAACGAAGACCCAACAAAGCCAGAAATAAACAAATAAAACTATTTTAAAACGATCTTGAAAGAAGTGATGCAAATGGGATCTCTCAGGAGTGGAGATGAGTGTGCCTCATGAAAGAAAAGCTTAATCATGACCTACGATCTAAAATTAAAGTGAATTTCATGTGGATGATGATTACCTGATCCCAATGCCAGCCAAATTTAAAGCTATGGATTTTAAGTATGACATGAAATATTTAGACTCCACATTGGGAAGGCTTCCTCTATGATGCAGATGTTTAGCTTATAGAAGAAAGCTACAGTGGAAATTGGATCAGGAGTAAACTAGCTGTTTACCCCCACATGCCTCACTTCTAGTTAGAATGAATGGTGCTGAGTCTTTGAAAGCCATTCATGGCCTTTGAGAACTGAAAGTGAGTTCCCCAAAATGTCAGAGAAACAACTATCTGCTGTGGTAGATGTGGGTCACATTTAAAGCAAAATCCATGTTCTGTGATTTTACTCTTATTGTTGTTTTATTTAATGTCAGTAGTTTCTTCATTTAGTTTTAGAAGTGTGGCCCTTCAAAAGCATGTGCACCATGAGAATGGAATAAATATACCAATAACCATCTACCCCCTGCTAATTTACCAGGTACCTTGCTAAGTCTTGTGCATACAGATTTCATTTGATCTTCTAAACCCATGAGATATATTTTTGCCTCAATTTTAGAGAAGTTCTAAAATTATGTCAAATTGAAGTTCTAGATTTGGTATTTCAATAACTTGATAATAAAACAAGTAGAATATCATGTAGGCAAATTGCAGCCACACAAAAGTAGAGTCTGGTGAAAGATCATGTGGGGCAGCCCTGATGTGGAGATGGATACAAGGTACTCATTGTTCATTCTGAATATCAAGGACACCCAGAGAAATAAGAAATTGTCCCCATCATTTTTTAAAGTATCTTTGATATTAATTTCTCATTTAAATGCTTTCTTCTCTGCAACCACCCTCTGTGTCTTTTCAGTCTTCTAACTTTATTGAGGCTTTTAATGGCTAAGTCAAAGATCTCTCTTGTCAAATGTCACACTGCACTTGAAAATATGTGGGTTGCTTTCAAATATCTTTCAATATTGATCTCTAACATAACTCCACAGTAATAAGAGAACAGACTCTCTATGGTTTCAATACCTTTAGACCATGAAATTTCTGCACCTGGTCTTATATCTCTGGATATGTTCCAGTGTCTCCTAGTTTATAGTCTATGGGAACTTGAGTAGAATTTGTATCCTACTGTTGTGTGAAAATTGCATAAATCTTAATTATGTCAAGTTGGCTCATAATGCTTTTCAGGTCTACTATATTCTTCTACTTCTCTGTACATTCCTTCTATTAATTTCTGAGAGTTTGATGATTGCAGCCATGAAATTAAAAGACACTTACTCCTTGGAAGGAAAGTTATGACCAACCTAGATAGCATATTCAAAAGCAGAGACATTACTTTGCCAACAAAGGTCCGTCTAGTCAAGGCTATGGTTTTTCCAGTGGTCGTGTATGGATGTGAGAGTTGGACTATAAAGAAAGCTGAGTGCTGAAGAATTGATGCTTTTGAACTGTGGTGCTGGAGAAGACTCTTGAGAGTCCCTTGGACTACAAGGAGATCCAACCAGTCCATCCTAAAGGAGATCAGTCCTGGATGTTTTTGAAAGGACTGACATTGAAGCTGAAGCTCCAGTACTTTGGTCACCTGATGCAAAGAGCTGACTCATTTGAAAAGTCCCTGATGCTGGGAAAGATTGAGGGCATGAGGAGAAGGGGACGAGATGGTTGGATGACATCACCGACTCAATGGACATGGGTTTGGGTAGACTTGGGCAGTTGGTGATAGACAGGGAGGCCTGGTGTGCTGCAGTTCATGGGGTTGCTAACGGTCAGACACGACTGAGCAACTGAACTGAACTGAACTGATACTGAAACTCTAACTAAAATTCTTAATTTATCTACTTAAAACAAACAACTATGATATATAGTAGAACTATATGTAACTTTGTTCTGTACATTCCAAGTCTCCTGTAAATGTGTTATCATTTTTCATAATCAAAAAAATAAAAATGAAAGATAAAGGAAAAAAAAGAAGAAATGGTCCCCATCATTGAGACTTGAATACAATGGAACAGCTTGGGGGAGAGTCTGTCCCCAGTGGGGTAACTGTCGTGTAGCGCTAGGTCAGGATTGCGGATGGGAGGACATCACGTCAATTCCAGGGGAGAAGCTACACTGATGGGAGGGAAGATCTTAGCCCAGAGGGAAGGAAGAGAGCCTGATGTTTGTGCAGTGGTGAGAAGCACCGTGGGGCTGGAACACAGGCGACATCAGCTTGATGAAGGGGAGTGGTGAGTAAGGCAAAACAGGGGTCTAAATGGCAAGAAATGAGGTTGAGAAGTCAGGTTGGAGATGCTTAAGCAGTCTAGTATGTAGCTACATTGCTCCCAATCCCCCTAGAAGAGCATGCCTTTATTTATTCTTTTTTTAAATGTTATTTTTTATTGGGGTATAGTTGCTTTATAATGCTATGTTAGTTTCAGCTGTACAACAGTATGAATCATATATATATATATATATA